>NC_090646.1:250564905-250864905 GCF_040937935.1 Hyperolius riggenbachi | reverse complement strand
AGCGTGTACGGCAGGAGTTGGGAGCACATGGCCCGTGCCAGCAAGCCGTTCAGCTGCCGCACGCGACGGCTGCTGGGAGGCAGAGCCCTAACCACCCCCTGGAAGGACTCGCTCAAAAGGCTCTGGCGTGGCCTTTTGCTGACACGGGAATCAGCAGACACAGCAGAGGAGGCCACTGAGGACTGGCTGCCAGAACAGGCCTCAGTGTCGGCGGCAGGAGTTGCAGAGGGGGGAGGAGCTGTGCGTTTCCACACTCCTGCTGGTGCTGCTGGAGGAGCAGGAGGGCGGGTGGCTGCTGTTGCTGCTGCTGCTGCTGAAGGCTGTGCAGTGATGGGTGTGGTGCCACTGCCAGCAGCAGATGCCTTCAGCCTCTGGAACTCCTCATGCTGGTGGAAATGTTTAGCCGCAAGGTGGTTGATGAGCGAGCTGGTGCTAAACTTTAAGGGGTCTGCACCTCTGCTCAACTTCCGCTGACAGTGGTTGCAAGTGGCGTACTTGCTGTACACAGTGGGCATGGTGAAAAACTGCCAGATTGGTGACAGAAACTTCCCCCTACGGCATGGAAGCGCTGCTGCCTGTCTCCCTGTGGTGGTTGGGGGGGGGGCTTGGGTGCGGCTGGTGGTGGTACTGGCTGATGCTGCTGCTGCTGCTGCTGAGCCTGAGACACCAGCAGGCTGTGGGACGCTGCCAATGCTTGCAATGATGCGCCTCCTTGCAAGGCCCACAAGCGCATCCTCCTCCTCCTCCTCAGAGCTGCTGAGGACGACATCCCCTGGAGGTGGTGGCACCCAGTCTCTGTCTGTCACCGGGTCATCATCATCCTCCCCTCCTGAAACATGTCCTGCTGGGATGAGGACCCCCCAAACTCCTCTCCTGATGCATGGATGGGCTGCTTGACTGTCGCCACAGTCTTGCTGTCCAATCCCTCATCCCCCAAAGTGCCCATCAGCATCTCCTCCTCAAGATCGCCAACAACAGCAGACAATTTACTCATGATGCCTGGGGTCAAAAGACTGCTGAATGACAGGTCGGCGAGTGACGGTGAACTGGCCTCCTCCCCAGACCCTGCTGGGCGGCTGCTGCGAACAGGGGTGGTGGTGGTGGTGGTGGTGGTGGTGAGGGTGGAGGCCTCGGATGCAGAGCTGATGGCGGGCTGCTCATCCTCCGTCATGAGTTGCACCACAGTGTCTGCATCCTTTTCCTCAATGGGACGTTTCCGACCCGGCTGGAGGAAAATGGGAGCAGGTGCTACACGCTGCTGCTGCTGTGTCTCTGCAGCGTGAGTTGCAGATGCTCCTGCTGGGCGGCGCCCAAGGCGTCCACGGCCAGTGGCTATGGGAGGAATGTTAGCCACTGACGCTGCTGCTGCTGCTGCGGAACTGTGCATGGTGGCGCGCCCGCGGCCGCGGCTTGCCACAATGCTGCTCCCTCTCCTCCTGATTCCCTTGCTGCCCTTCCCCTTGCCCAAACCGCGCTGGCTGCCACTTCCAGACATCTTCAATGTTTTGGGCGTATAGACAAAAGTTTTTTAAAAGGGCGGGTGAAAAGTGGGGTACTTTAATGGAGTGGGTTGGTTGGTGAGGTGACTGAGTGAGTGTCCCCTAGTACAGTAAGTAAGTAGTAACAGTCAGGAAGTACAACTAGCAGTTACAATAATCAGTAGTAATCACAAGTAAATTTAGTGTGTGTACACTCAGACAGTGAGTGCACGCACGCAGGAGCTAGTAGCCTATGAACACAGTGACTGAGTGTCCTAGACTCCTAGTACAGTAAGAGTAAGTAGTAACAGTAAGTAGAACTAACTAATTACAATAATCAATCAGCGATCAGAAGGAAATGGAGTGTGGGTGTGTGTACACTCAGACAGTGAGTGCACGCACGCAGGAGCTAGTAGCCTATGAACACAGTGACTGAGTGTCCTAGACTCCTAGTACAGTAAGAGTAAGTAGTAACAGTAAGTAGAACTAACTAATTACAATAATCAATCAGCGATCAGAAGGAAATGGAGTGTGGGTGGTGTGTGTACACTCAGACAGTGAGTGCATGCACGCAGGAGCTAGTAGCCTATGAACACAGTGACTGAGTGTCCTAGACTCCTAGTACAGTAAGAGTAAGTAGTAACAGTAAGTAGAACTAACTAATTACAATAATCAATCAGCGATCAGAAGGAAATGGAGTGTGGGTGTGTGTACACTCAGACAGTGAGTGCACGCACGCAGGAGCTAGTAGCCTATGAACACAGTGACTGAGTGTCCTAGACTCCTAGTACAGTAAGAGTAAGTAGTAACAGTAAGTAGAACTAACTAATTACAATAATCAATCAGCGATCAGAAGGAAATGGAGTGTGGGTGTGTGTACACTCAGACAGTGAGTGCACGCACGCAGGAGCTAGTAGCCTATGAACACAGTGACTGAGTGTCCTAGACTCCTAGTACAGTAAGAGTAAGTAGTAACAGTAAGTAGAACTAACTAATTACAATAATCAATCAGCGATCAGAAGGAAATGGAGTGTGGGTGGTGTGTGTACACTCAGACAGTGAGTGCACGCACGCAGGAGCTAGTAGCCTATGAACACAGTGACTGAGTGTCCTAGACTCCTAGTACAGTAAGAGTAAGTAGTAACAGTAAGTAGAACTAACTAATTACAATAATCAATCAGCGATCAGAAGGAAATGGAGTGTGGGTGGTGTGTGTACACTCAGACAGTGAGTGCACGCACGCAGGAGCTAGTAGCCTATGAACACAGTGACTGAGTGTCCTAGACTCCTAGTACAGTAAGAGTAAGTAGTAACAGTAAGTAGAACTAACTAATTACAATAATCAATCAGCGATCAGAAGGAAATGGAGTGTGGGTGGTGTGTGTACACTCAGACAGTGAGTGCACGCACGCAGGAGCTAGTAGCCTATGAACACAGTGACTGAGTGTCCTAGACTCCTAGTACAGTAAGAGTAAGTAGTAACAGTAAGTAGAACTAACTAATTACAATAATCAATCAGCGATCAGAAGGAAATGGAGTGTGGGTGGTGTGTGTACACTCAGACAGTGAGTGCACGCACGCAGGAGCTAGTAGCCTATGGACAGTGACTGAGTGTCCTAGACTCCTAGTACAGTAAGAGTAAGTAGTAACAGTAAGTACAACTAACTAATTACGATAATCAATCAGCGATCAGAAGGAAATGGAGTGTGGGTGTGTGTACACTCAGACAGTGAGTGCACGCACGCAGGAGCTAGTAGCCTATGGACAGTGACTGAGTGTCCTAGACTCCTAGTACAGTAAGAGTAAGTAGTAACAGTAAGTACAACTAACTAATTACGATAATCAATCAGCGATCAGAAGGAAATAGAGTGTGTGTTGTGTGTGTACACTCAGACAGTGAGTGCAGTGCGCACACGCAGGAGCTAGTAGCCTATATGAACAGTGACAGTGAGTGTCCCTACGGGTACAGTAAGAGTAAGTAGTAAGTAAGTACAACTAACTAACAATAATCTATCAGTAATCAGAAGGAAATAGAGTGTGTGTACACACAGACAGTGAGTGAGTGCACACACGCAGGAGCTAGCTAGTAGCCTATAAACAGTGACAGTCAGTGAGTGTCCTACTCCTAGTACAGTATAACTACAATACTATTAGTAAAGGACAGCAGAAATACTGGTATAGATGAGAGAAATAAACAGAGGACAGCTGCCCACAGAGGCAAGGCCCCCCTGAGGCCTAAACCTGTAAGCTTGCAGCAGCTGCCTGTCTCTAATGTAACACACAAGCTACTAACTAAAATACAATGTCTAAATAACTAACAACAATATAGGTGTGTATAGGAGGTGTATGTGAGCAAAAACGCTAGGTAAATGACCACAATAGAGCTCTTGCTAAGCCAAAGCACAAAGGAGCAACTCTCTCTCTGTACAAGTCTCAGGCAAGCACGGAGAAACGGAACATGACGGCCGCTATTTATAGGGTAGGGGCTGGCCAGGGTCCCCCTCTGTGATTGGCTGCCGTCAGAGGGCCTGGGAGCCCTCTGATTGGCTCTAAGGACATCAATCTGGGCTATGACGCTATTCGAGCTCGGTACCGAGCTCGAATAGCGCCGGGTTGCTCGAATAGCTCGAATAGTGAATGGGCTATTCGAGTGTACTCGGATAGCCCATTCGAATAGCTCCAGCTATTCGGAGCTCGAATACCGAGCTCGAATAGCTGAAAAAGAGCTCGAATATTCGAGCTACTCGAATATTCGAGCTCTGCTGAGCACCACTGGTGCTAACCCAGTTAGAGACTTTAGGCGTGATAACCATTGCACCACGCTGGTGAAAAGCCAGTTTAGGCGTGATAAGTTTAGGCGTGATAGTTTAGATAAGTTTAGATCGTGCGCAAAGTCCCACACGCAAAGCAGTGCCATTAAACTCTATGCGACATGCACCAGAATTTGCTAGCGCAAAACTTTTGATCAGCTGTGCACTGCGGTGTTAACCCAGTTGGTGCTATAGTTATCACGCTTAAACTTATCATGCCTAAACTTATCACACCTGAACTTATCACATCTAAACTTATCATGCCTAAACTGAGTTTAGGCGTGATAAAGGGCTTTTCACCAGCGTGCTAACTGTTAGCACCGCTTTGTGAATCAGGCCCTATGCATGCAAGCTAAATGACAAAGCTCACAACATGTCCACATTCAAAAACAATAAAGTTGTTCAAAAGACTTGTACACATATTCCAATCTGCATGATAGTTGGTCAGATTGAACCACCCGTTGGATCTGACAAACAACCTGTTTTATCAGTAGGTCATTTTCTTGTTTGTCAGCTGTACACACACCCAACTTATCTTCCAACAAGTTTGGAAGATAGTTGGACAGATTGTTGATAGGTGTGTATGAGCCTTTACCTGGGGCTTCCTTAACCTCCTTAGCGGTATGGACGACTTAATACGTCCATTACTGCCGGAGGTCGCCGCTCAGGCCCCGCTGGGCCGATTTGAGTATTTTCTTTTTAAACACGCAGCAAGCACTTTTCTTGCTGCGTGTCTCACCTGATCGCTGCCGCCCGCCGCCGATCCGCCGCCGCCTGCCGCGATGCAGGGCCCCCTCAGGCGAGACCCCGTGCGCTGCCTGGCCAACAGTGCCAGGCAGCGCTGAGGGGTGGATCGGGTCTCCCTGTGATGTCACGACGTCGCCGACGTCGATGACGTCACGACGTGTGTCGCCATGGCGATGGGGAAGCCCTAAAGGAAATCCCGTTTCAGAACGGGATTTCCTTATGGCTTACAGCGCCAGCGGCGATCGGAGGGGTGGGAGAGATGCGGAAGGGAGGGGGGCATCATGTAGCTAGCGCTAGGCTAGCTACATGATTGAAAAAAAAATATTAAAAAATAGCGCTGTGCTGCCCCCTGGCGATCTTTAATAGAACGCCAGGGAGGTTAAGCCCCCTTAAAGGACCACCATCGCAAAAATGTTTACATTTCAAATATATGTAAACACATCAAATAAGAAGTACATTTCTTCCAGAGTAAACTGAGCTATAAATTACTCTTCTCCTATCTTGCCGTCATTTACAGTAGGTTGTAGAAATCTGACAGAACTGACAGGTTTTGGACTAGCCTATCTCCTCATGGGGAGTTGTCTGGGTTTTCTTTCTTTATTATTTTATTATTAAAAGTGCTTAGTGAATGGCAGTTAATCCGTCCAACTGCCAAAAAGTGTGCAGCAACCAGGGAGGCTGGCCAGCATCCTTGTATAAATGTTTATCAAGGAGTGTCTTTATAAAGAGAAAAGGCCATGCTGAGAGTCCCCCCATGAAGAGATGGACTAGTCCCATAGTTGGTTCTGTCAGATTTCTACTACCTACTGTAAGTGACAGCAAGATGGGAGAAAAGTCATTTATGGCTCATTTAACTCTGGAACAAATGTACTACTTATTTGTATGTGTTTACAGGTATTTTAAATGTTACAGTTTTTCGCGCTAGTAGTCTTAAGGGCATATATATAATTAAGCTGCCGGAATATTTGGGCGCAGGGTAAAGCCAAAAAATGGCTCACCCTGCTCCTGCAAAAGTCCCAGCGGTGTTAATTACTATTCCCCCCTCCAGGCTGCCATGAATAGTAGGGAAATATGTAATTTGGCTTCCAGCTATTGTTGGCGATTAAATTAAAGTGTTTTATCATAATTTGTGCTCTGTCTTCTAATGGTGTTCAAATTACTCACTGACCGCCGCTATAGCTGTAATGCCTATTACAGGCTACGGTGGTGCCGGCTGCGCCCAAATCTCCAGCGCTGTTTGTACAGTGCTCCCTTTAAGGCCGCTCAGTCCCTAGCCATCTCCCTGGGTGGCTCCTGTCCCCTGCTGGACAGTCCAATAGCCCGTCCAAGTCTCACTTCATCACGCATGCACAACCTGGTCACACGCACCCCCGCCGTGAGCGGTTTGTCCCTGCACAGTAACTAATGCACAGGTACAGTATGCTCTCAGTGATGGGAGCAATGGTGGATGCGCACGTGGCCTAGACTGCGCATGCACAATGGGAGGACAACTCAGCATGGGTATCGGGCCATCCAGCAGGCGGATGGCAAGGGATGAAGTCGCCTCAAGGGGACTTAAGGAACCCCAGGTAAGTATGATACCTGAGATGGTTTTCATCTCAGATTACCAGGTACACTTTAAAGGCTTCAGCTGAATAGTGGTAAGGGTGTTGCCTTTGATGTGGGTTTTGAGTCTTTGACCAGGGTTTGAATCCTGACTTAAGCCAATACATAAAATTGTAAGGAATTTTTGGGCAAAGCTCCCTAATAATCCGGGTCAACTGTTTCTCTTATCCAATGCTGTAGACCAGGGTTTTTTTTCCACTCAAGTAAGGCTCCTGCATTGTTTTACTGAATGATTACTATACAAACTACATTGTTGCACTGTCCATCATCATAATCATTTATCTGCGCCATAGGGTTTAGTCTACTATATTTGCAATGCAACTTTGTGTTAACATTGTTAATAAATAAAGTATTACACTTACCATAGTATGCATACAATTTTAATTACACAGTCCATCTAGTTGTAAAGGGTTTCCCCCATTTCTTTTGTGTCTCACAGTCTCACTTATAAGTTAGTGTTACTGATTTAACTACTTTAAGACCGCCTCACGGCCAATGGGCATGACCGCGACAGCAGCTCCAGGACCGCCTAATGCCAACTGGCATCAAGTCCTGGGGCTGCAGTTTCCCAGGGAACGGCCGCGCGCATGCGCAATCGTTCCCTGCTACATCATGGAACAGAGTTCCGTGATTAGCCTGCTAGCCGCCGATCGCGGCTAGCAGGCTACTTGTAAACGAAAGGGGAAAGAAATCCCCTTTGTTTACATGCGTACAGCGTTGTGGTCTCCAGCAGCACTGTACGAGATCGGCGATGCCGGCCTCTGATTGGCCGTGGATCGTCATCCTCTCATAGGCTGATGCCTATAAGAGGTAGAGGACAGGACGGATCGCCGTCCTGTTCAATTCTTCAGGCGAAGGAGAGGGAGAGGGACTGCAGCAATGAGAGCCTCTATGAGGCTAAGGAAATTTAAAAAAAAGTGACAGCAGCGATCGGACCCCTCCGGCAGCATGTCCCCTTAGGGACAAAAATAGGAGGTGAGTCCTCTCGCCATACTTCTTAGCTGGGCTGTGCAGGAGGCTGAAAAGCCTGCACAGCCCACTACAGCAAAAAAAACCCTGGTCTTTAGGGGGTTTAAAGGGATACTGTAGGGGGGTCGGGGGAAAATGAGCTGAACTTACCCGGGGCTTCTAATGGTCCCCCGCAGACATCCTGTGTTGGCGCAGCCACTCACCGATGCTCCGGCCCCGCCTCCAGTTCACTTCTGAAATTTCTGACTTTAAAGTCAGAAAACCACTGCGGGTCATCAAGTGGTTTAAGGACAGAACAAACTAAAGTTCTAAACCTATAGTGTGTGTACATTTGTAGTCACACAGTCCATTCAATAATCTTGTCACATGTTTGTCAGAAACATCTGCTCTGCATGCTTGTTCAGGGTCTGTGGCTAAAAGTATTAGAGGACAACAAGGCAATGTGCATTGTTTAAAAAGAAATTTGTCAGCCTCCTTATGTTTCTCACATTAGGTTCCCTTTATAGAGCTCTTCACACAAACTCCTTATAGTTCAGTCTGGGTGTCAGCAGTCAGTCTAAATGACTCACTGACCTTTTTTTTTCCTTGGGGGCACTGGGGGCAAAAGCTCAAAATTATGCTTCCCATCTCTGATTCCCATATTGTGTAGCTATATAGAGTCAAACATCTACTGTAGCATGGAATAGTGTCATTTCAAGTCAGTGGATTTTGTAACCTTTATACATTACTTCCTACTTGGTACAAGAGTCTTTATTTGCATGTGTAGAAAACTTATGTATTTGCTAAAAAGCAAGATTTTTTCCCCCAACATACTTGCATACCTCTTATATGTGTTTCCTATGTGGCTTAGTCATGTGTTTAAACTTAGATTACACAGTTTGGTTTCCCAGCATGTAATTTCATTTTCTTCCCTGTAAGTGTGTTTAGGAACATTACAACACAGTCAGATGCATCAGAAATAGTGAGCGAACAGCAGTTATGTGCATATCGGCCCCAAATGCCGCCACAATTCCATTTTTAAGTGATATGACAGAGCGATCAATTTCCTGTATTGGAGTAAAAATCAAGCAGTATCAATTAATTTGCAGCATAGAACCTTCCAATTTCAATCAAAATTGTATGTGGAATTGATTGGAACTGCTTCACTGTTTGTGTTCTCACTGTAGAAGAAAAGCATCCAATTTCTGATCTGTATTAAAGCGGATTCAAGATGAAAAACTAACTATAACAAGTAACTTGTCTATATATCTTATCTAAAGTTTAGATCGTTTACACAGCAAATCTAGCTGCAAACAGCTTAAACAGAATATGATACTTTCTTCTTGTGATACAATGACAGCAGCCATGTTGTTTGTAAACATTACACAGAGGCAGGCTTATCTGCATCTTGAGCAAAAAACCTAATCCCCCCTCCTCCTCCCTCCTCCCCTCTGCCTCTGAAATCTCTGGCTAGTAATACCTCCCCCTCCTCCTGCCCATACTGAGCTCCCATGAGCCCTTGCTACTGTCTGAAAGTGCCTTGGCTCTCTGTAAACCTGTGGGCGTGGCTTGTTTAGTTTAAAAAGTATTTGGCTTGAGGAATGCCCTATAAACAATAGGAAAGGAACCCAATTATGCAATGTGTAAAAGTTCATCTCGGATCCACTTTAAACCTCACATTTAGTACAATAAGCTACTTTAACTTGACTGTCTTTTTAATAGTGTTAATCCTAATGGATATTCTACTTTTCATGACATTTTCAGAATTATGATTTCACATGTAATCTTGTTTTTGCATAATTTGTGCAAGGTACACAAAATCAATTTCATATAATTTACTCATCATCTTAGCACCACCACCTCTACCTTCCACCCCCCATGTAATGCATCCTCCATGGGCCCCAAGTGTGACAGCTGCTCACCTATCCACCTTGTGTTTCCTACCATCTTCTCTCCATCACCGGTGGTGCTAGTGGACCCCATCTCATGTGCATGACGTCAGCGCATGAGATGGAGTCACAAGGTCCTGGTGATGGAGAGAAAATGGTAGGAGAGGCACGGTGGATAGGTGATATGCTTCCAAACTCACCACTGGCTCCAGAGGGAACACATTACATGGGGGAAGACCAGCCATGGGGCCCATTGGACCCTTTAATTGTTGGAATATCGAACGTTGTCACCACTGTACACCTGACAAAGCCATTTCGAGTAAGATCTTTTCAGCATGCTGGATCGATTGTTTCAACCACTACGGACAGGAATTGATCATAATTATCCATTGGGCGGCCATGTTGCAGCATTTATCTCTGCCATATTAAATCATTATTTTGCAGGATATTGATGCCACAAATCGAGTAATGTATGGGCACCCATAGATCTGATCAGTGATCAATACATGCTTGCATATATTACTCAAAAAAGTCAGTGCCAAGTATATTTTACTATTTTTACCATGTAAAGCAATGTGATTTAAATGTTCATGAACGCGGTAAATCAGAAAGTTATTAAGAGCATAGTTCTAAATTCATAACATAAATCTTAGTCTCAGTTGTCTTACTTCCTTCCTCTATTTACTTTGGCAATACAAACCATATCACTTTATCCTGATAGCTATTTCAGCTGGATTTTCATTCAGTTTAGCAATTTATTTCTTGTTATTGCTTCTTAGTAACATTTATTTGGACATCAGTGTGAATCATCTATTTATAGTCGCTTTTTCACCACATAGTGTTTTTAAATGTAAAGTTGTTGTAAAGTTACATAGTTTAATCTAGTACATCTTCATTTCCTAAATCTGGGTTTACAGCTGCAGATGCAGCACAAAGAGATACAGCCACAGTTATGTGATGATAAGAGCACTTAAGATACTAAACTGTGATCATTTGCAAAGCGAGATAAATAATTCACTGGATCTTATATTGCTGTACATAGTGTTTATTATAATCGAGAGCTCAAAAGAAAAACAGCAGGCAACAAAGAATTAATGGTGAAAATATTTTTCATGTCTGTTACTTCAGTGCAGACCTGGGAACTCGCTATAAACTATACAAACCTCGCCCACAGCTTTTCACAGTGTCTTGGCACCGTAGCAAGGGCTTATGGGAGCTCAGTCTGGGCAGGAGGAGGTTACTAGCCACTGATTTTAGAGGCATAAGGGAGGAAGAGAGGGGACTGAATTTACACACAGGCAAGCTGATAGCATCTCCAGCCCTAAGCCTGTGACAATGTGACATACAGAACATGGCTGCCCTCATTGTATCACAGGAATAAAAAATCATAAACTTTTGAAGCTGTTTGCAGCTAGATATGCTGTTTAAACTGTCTAAACTTTAGATAAGATATTTAGATAAGTTACTTGTTATAGCTAGTTTTTCATCTCAAATTCACTTTAAAGGAAACTCAAGGTGAGAATGATATGGAGGTTGACATACTGTATTTATTTCCTTTTAAACAATGCAAATTGCCTGGCAGTTCTACTGATCCACTGGCTTAGACCCTGAACAAGCATGCAGATCATGTGCTCTGACTCATGTCCGACTGGATTAGCCGCATGCTTGTGTACATGCTTGGTACTGTTTAAATGGAAGTAAATATGGCAGCTTCCATAGGCCTCTCACCTCAGGTTCTCTTTAAGAAAACATTTGCTTTTAGGGCTTGAACACACTAACTTGTGTCCGCTTCTGTCCTGCAGCATGGAACAAATGTGTTTAGATTTGCTTTTCTGTTTTGTTGACTAGTCAGATAGATTCTCTTCCACTCTTCTTAAAGTGAACTTAAAGGACAATTGTAAACAATAAAAAAGCTAGATACTCACCTAAGAGGAGGCAAGGCTCTGGATCCCTGCTTCCCCTTGTTCCACCACTTGGCCTCCTTGTTTCAGCCATGAAAGTACTCGGGACTCTGAGTACTCCCGAAGACTAGCAGCTGCGTACTGCGCATGCGCTTGCGCAAACTCACCAAGAAATTTCTCCTCTTAGTTTTGGACAAAGTTGCAAAAAGTTGAAACATCTTTCAGGTTTTTATTACTTTCTACATCCACACTGGGGAAGTTTTCCCTTGTTTTCTGTACTCTGTGATCAGACAGACATTTCCTGCCATTTCATCCTTACCTTACCTGCAGTAGCCGGTGAGAAGGTGAACATACATAAATCATGTTTATGCTTTGCCCTGTACCAGTCCAAGATCACAGATCTCCTTTCTGCTGTATTTATTACACTACATGTTGCCAGTAAACAAGCTATATCAAACCTGGCTGGACACTATGAGAGGAGGCCAGTACTTAGGTCATTACCAAATTACAGGGCACCCTTGTAATGAAAGTGCCCTGAATAAATTGCCTTAATAATGCCATTGACAGAAAGTAAGGAGATTCATCATCATTAAAGTGTACAGACAGAAATAACAACAAGGTTGTAGATCTCACTCATTCTTAATCCATTAAAACCTCAATAAATAGTTTTGGCTGAAGTTTCAGTTAAAAAAATGTACTTTAACAAGAAATGTTTTGTCCAGTGACTATTGAGCCTGCAGAACTTTTTTCCTATGGTCACAGTGAGCAGGACTCCTAATTGCTGGTATTGTGAATGAAAGATTCTTAAGGTCAGGTTATGTGGAAAGTACCCAGCAGCGATCATAATAATGGATCATATGACTTATATAACTTGTGAAAGAAATAGGCAAGTAGCAAGACAATATCTTAGTGCAGGGCCTAATTCAGATTTTATTTTTAATGAGGTAGTGCTGTGTTACCACAATTGTGATAGTACAACTGCTGTGCAATTACCATACTTTTAATGTTTCTGAAACCTTTGAGACTTTTATGTGTGCCCGTGGAATCCATTGTAAGCAGCTAGCGTTCCCATCTCTCGGATTTTCTACCCAAATGAATAAACAGCTAGTCACAGTTGTGCTGAACCAAGCTTGGAAATGTGTTTGCATCATGTTTCTTTCCTTCGCTCTTGTTGACATTTGTCTGTCAGCGCTATATATCACCTGTGTGCAAGTCTTATCAGCACATCATCATATGCCACTTACAGGAGTGCAGACTAAGCGATGGTTCACAATCGAAGAACAAAGCACAAATTGCAATTGCATGACATTTTGGGATTTTGCCGGGATTTGCTATTCCCATTGATGAGAGTGAACCACAACCCAATGCTGCAGGGAGCACATTTAGGATTAATACATAGGGACACATTTGTCACAGCCCTTTGCTGATCACCGGCAAAGCTCCCAACAAGCACCCAAGTGTGAACTAGCCCTTAGCCATGAGTCATAATCGCAGTGGCTTGCCAGAGTGCTGAAACAGGACAAACAAGTTCGTAATGCAAGTACATAGTGTTTTTCATCACAGCCTTCATTTACAACCGCACGTAAAGTGTACCTGAACGGACATACGGCATTATGAGAAAAACAAGGGTACATATAGCACTAGTTCTACTACTGATAACTTGTCTGAGGTCACTTTCTATTTATTGCATAGCATTTTTGCCTAGAAAGTGTTAAAAAAAACACTGCTGTAATCTGTTGCTAATAAGAAAGTTGAACAGCAAGTTGCACTTGACTTTCCTGAAAAATAAATAGAAAGCAGAACACTTTTACCTTGCATCCATCTCTTGGATTTCCGTGTGAGTTGGACACAGAGTGTTTGGGCATGCTCATTGAGGAACTGTATGATAAATTTGGGCATGAAGTTAGTGTCTGTTGTGATTATAGCAGAAGCATAACCACTGCTCATTTTGGTGCAGCTAGGGAGTAGCTAAAAGGCAAAGCAATCCTGTTTACTTGGGTGATTTATACCACCATTGCGCATTGTCTGTAGAGAATATTTTAGCCAATTTTCCATATGCATTAACCGATTCCAGGAAGAATAAAGCAGTCTACAGTACTTAGACAATAACTATGGCTACTTACTTTATACTGGGAGTAAAGACCTTACAATCTATTCTATGTAGTTGGCAAGATGTTAAAGAAGAATGCATTACAATTTTGAATTGTATTTTTAGTTTATATATTAATTTAGGAAATGGTACATTTATTTAACCCTTGCTATGCATTCTGATTTTTAGGCCTTTTTATCATAAATTTTCACTATGTTAAAATTAGGGTGACAGTGGAAGCTTTTGCTTAGGCTTCTTAAAGTGTACCCGAGGCGATATGTGACATGATAAGATACAAATGTGTGTGTAGAGATGCAAACATAATAATAATCAGGTTGTTTTAAATTATTTTGTTTTACTGCCAGAAAACTTTATGTTCCAGGCATGGAAGTGACAGTTTCTGTCTTGTTGATACCTTGTCGGGAGTATAGTAAGCATCACTGATAAGCAGATTACAGCCACAAAAGTTTTCCTGGCAGAATACAACTTCTGAGGGCAGGAAGAGATAAAGTACACGAACTGTTGACCTTTTTCTAACTTTGGGACACTTAATAGGCTGCCACTGACTAGAGACAGAAAAACATTCAACCTACTTTGTAAATGTTTAATTATAAAAGAAAACCATGGGATACTTAAAAAAGTCATTTTAAGGAGTAGTAGAATAAATAGAAGAAGAAAGATTGGAAATCAAACAAAAATAAGTTACAAATTGTATATACTTTATTAAATTATAATATCAAAAAGTTACAAGACAGTTTTAAAATGGTAGGTCACAGTCATCAAGTGGTTTTCGGGGGGGCAAAGGGGGATAACCCAGCTTATTAAGAAAATGCAAGTGCCCATTAGGTCAGCATACATTACATAAATGGAGCATACATTAAATAACAGCTCCTACACAGTATTGCAAATATACAATATATATTGCCAGTGAGCCCCTCACGACAACCCAATCACAGTTATCAGAGGAGAGAAGTTCCACATATATCATGGATGGTCAGACCCACAATGAGCCGCAGTGAGTCAATCCAGCAAGGCTTACTTATAGGTGCACAATTCAACAAGAAATGCAATTAGATTGTATTGTGTATGTGGTTCATTCGACCCAATCGCAGTTTATAGAACCAATCATATTACTGATGCAGGAAAAACCCGAATTGAATGCAAACATCCATAGAAATATTGTGAACCAAGACAAAAAGTCAATCCCATTCAAGAGAACAAATCACATCCCACAAGTCACATCCTGACATGTGACATGATAAGGTATACACAGTTCATACAGTACAGCTCTAATTCTACTACTAATAACTTGTCTGTGATCCCTTTTTATTGTTTTGTATTGCATTTTTGAATAGCAAGTGTTAAAATACCACTCAAACGTGGCTCTCCTGAAAAATAAATAGAAAGCAGAACACTTTATCCTTGCTATGCAAGCAATGCTGATAGCAAGGGTGCTCTCTCAGGATCCCAAGCTTATTATTTGTTTTTGTTAGGAGCTGATTGATTCAAATTTTACATCACACTGACATGGATGCTGTCCCTTTACAATGAAAATAATGATAATAGACATCAGTATAGTTCTATATACGTTTGGCCACTGTACATACAATCTTTTGAGACTATTTCTAGTTCAGGTTTGCATTAAGTTTAAGTGCCATAACATTTTGATGGCCCTTTTAGCATTTCACAGCATGAAGTTTGCTTTTCATGCTGAAATAATTTTGGTTGGGGTGGGTAGCAAAAGGTTTATTTAATCAGATGATGGAGCAAAATGTAGTTAATTTGTGCCAAACAATTTATTACAAATCTTATAATATTAATAAACTCAAACATTTTGTGGTAAATTACATATACTGTGAACTTTATCAATGCCAAAATGAGTAGCTTTTCCAGAAACTAAACTGCAAAACCTGAGATAACCGTATTTTGGCATCCTTGGTACAGAATGTATTACTGGAACCAGTGGGATACAACATTATATGTGTTTTACTGTTGTTAAAACTTTAATAAAAACTTATTGAAGCAGGAAATCACAGACACTTGTGTTCTGGTTTAATCTGAGGGTTACAGTAACAATGTTATATTTTCAGCGTATTTAAAAGTTCAGGACTAAAATGCTAAGTAACAGTATGATTTATTTTCTTGTTGCCGAGAGAAAATTACATGTATTAGGTCATTTATCAATGCTCCTGTTTAGTATTAAAGTGATGTTTCTAAAAAACAAGTTTTAACATTCTTTTTTAATGCAAACAGAGCCTTAATTTGGAATATCAGCATGCAGCATCTATCTTTGCAGGTGTGCTGCGCCTTCAAAACACGCACTTAGCATTTCTTGTACTTCTGAAATGGTGAAGTGTAAAGTGTAAGCCCTCAGATGTACTTATTTTTAACCCTAATTAACATTGGACTGTATCAAAATATGAAGCCAAGCAAGTGCTTGAAAAATTATCTGCAGGTGCGTAGTTTGTTTACAGTGAATGCATCTGAAATGTATTCACTATATTAACATGTTCCTGGGACCAACAAAAAAACATGCAAAAATGGTCATAAGCAGGAGGAATGGTGGTTATTATGAGGTTATCACAAAAAGACACCCAGCTAAGAAATAAATATTACTTTTTTCCATATTTCTCTTGTTTAAAGAGAACCTGAAGTGTTTTTTTAAATCTTAATGTTACACAGAGACATGTTCTGTGCACAATTACATGCCTCTGTGTCCTCTTATTACTGCTGTACCCCACGACAAATAGCACCAGGCTAGCGACAATCTGCTTGCCGCTGGCCTTCTATTTACCTGCAGCCTGTCACTCAGCTTCTCCTCCTCGCCTCCTCTATGGCAGGGCTCCCCCGGCTCTGTCCCCTCGCTGCCCGCCTTAGAGATTCTTCCAATCGGAAGCTAAGCTACAACCTAGGAAGTATTTCCTAGGTTGCGGCTTAGCTTCCAATTGGAGGAAGCTCACGGAGGCAGGCAGATTGTCCTTAGCCTGGTGCTATTTGTCGTGAGGGACAGCAGAGCCGGGGGGGGGGGGGGGGGAACTAATGGCAGCAATAGGAGGACACAAAGGCATGTAATTGTGCACGGAACATACCCCTATTAAAGAGACTCCGTAACAAAAATTGCATCCTGTTTTTATCATCCTACAAGTTCCAAAAGCTATTCTAATGTGTTCTGGCTAACTGCAGCACTTTATACTATCACTGTCTCTGTAATAAATCAATATATCTTTCCCCTGTCAGACTTGTCGGCCTGTGTCTGAAAGGCTGCCAAGTTCTTCAGTGTTGTGGTTCTGCTATGAACTCCCCCTTCCAGGCACCGTTCTGCACACTTCTTGTGTATTATTTAGATTAGAGCAGCTTCTCTCTTCTCTCTTATCTTTTACAAGCTGGATAAATCGTCCTCTGAGCTGGCTGGGCTTTCACATACTGAAGAATTACAAACAAGGGCAAAGCTGTTTGCAGGAAGAAAAGAGCAGCCTGAAACTTCAGTGCATGGGGGAAAGAAACACACAAATGATCTCTTGAGATTCAAAAGGAAGGGTGTATACAGCCTGCTTATGTATGGATGTATTTTCTATGTGTGGGCATACTTTACATCAACCTACTTCCTGTTTTGGTGGCCATTTTGTTTGTTTACAAACAAACTTTTTAAAACTGTTTTTAACCACTTTTAATGCGGCGGGGAGCGGCGAAATTGTGACAGAGGGTTATAGGAGATGTCCCCTAACGCACTGGTATGTTTACTTTTGAGCGATTTTAACAATACAGATTCTCTTTAAGATAAAAAAAAACGCCTTGGGTTCTCTTTAAATTTAAGCACATAATTACCGTATATACTCGCAAGCAAGCCGAATTTTTGACCCCCAAAAAGTGGGTCAAAAGTTGGGGGGTCGGCTTGCTTGCGAGTCATGTGGTAGAAATACCCCCCCACTCCTCCCGCTCCCGCCAGGGCCGCCGCTGCTATTACCTTAGCTCGGCGCTGCTTCCTCTATTCCCCTGTCCTGCTCGTGGTAACTAATTCACAGCAGCGCGCCCCACGGCGGCTGCTGTGATGAGGGAGGGAAGCCGTAGAGAGAGAGCGGTTCCCATAGTAACAGTGATACACATCGCTGCTACAGGAAGCCACTCTCTCTACGGCTTCCTCCCTCATCACAGCAGCCGCCGTGGGGCGCGCTGCTGTGAATTAGTTACTACGAGCAGGACAGGGGAATAGAGGAAGTGGCGCCGAGCTAAGGTAATAGCAGCGGCGGCTGTGGGGGGAGCGGGGGGTACACTACCTACCTAAACTGGGCACTATACTAGCTATACTGGGCACTATACTAGCTATACTGGGGCACTACCTACCCATACTGGGCACTATACTAGCTATACTGGGCACTATACTAGCTATACTGGGGCACTACCTACCCATACTGGGCACTATACTAGCTATACTGGGCACTATACTAGCTATATTGGGGCACTACCTACCCATACTGGGAACTATACTAGCTATCCTGGGCACTATACTAGCTATACTGGGGCACTACCTACCCATACTAGGGCACTATACTAGCTATACTGGGCACGATACTAGCTATACTGGGCACTATACTAGCTATACTGGGTGCTATACTGGGCACTATACTAGCTATACTGGGGCACTACCTACCCATACTGGGCACTTTACTAGCTATACTGGGCACGATACTAGCTATACTGGGCACTATACTAGCTATACTGGGCACTTTACTAGCTATACTGGGGCACTACCTACCCATACTGGGCACTATACTAGCTATACTGGGCACTTTACTAGCTATACTGGGGCACTACCTACCCATACTGGGTACTATACTAGCTATACTGGGCACTTTACTAGCTATACTGAGGCACCACCTGCCCATACTGGGCACTATACTAGCTATACCGGGACACACTGGGGGATCACACGGACAGCATTTCCTACCCCCGGCTTATATGAGGTTCAATCATTTTTCCTGGTTTTTCAGGTAAAAGTTGGGGTCGGCTTATATGCAGGTCGGCTTGCTCGCGAATATATACGGTATACTATTATCTGGCTACGTAGGGTCTCTATTCAGTCAAACCTCACTGGATAGTGTACTGTTTAAAGACTTAATCTTTGAAACAGGACACAAGGGTTTGAATCCTGGCTAATGCCAGTACATAACCAGTAAGGAGCCTTTGGGTAAATGTTCCTAACTCTCCAGGGTGACATACTGACCCAGTGCCTAACCAGTATAAAGACTTTAGGCAGGACTCCCTAATGCTTCAGGGTGCCCTACTGAGCCAGTACCTAACCAGTGAGCAGTCCTTAGCCAAGACTCTTTAAAACTCCAGGGCGCCTACTAAGTCAGTACCTAATCAGTAAGGAAACCTTAGGCAAGATTTTTTAACACTCAAAGGTGACCTGCTGAGTGAGTACCTAACTAGCAGCAAGAAGTCCTTAGGTAAGACCCCCCCCCCCATGCCCCAGGGTGGTGTACTGAGCCTTTACCTTAACAGAAAGGAGTATTTAGGCAAGGCTCTCTAATGCTTCAGAGTGGCCTACTGAATCAGTACTGAAGCGATGAGGAGTCCTTAGGTAGCTGTAGGTGGACTGTCCTCTACTGCTTGGACTGGTAGGCAAAGTCCTGCACACTCTGGGATCTTGGCAGTGTAAGTCATGCCCCCAATAGTAAATGTCAGCTGAAAATAAATGGTACGGTGTGATTAAACTAGAGGCTGGTGCCCTGCTTGTTATTTGGGAGAAGAGGAAGGAAGAACCCATCAGTGATTATGTGATTATAAGCTCCACTTTCTCAAAAGGATATTTCATAATTTTCTTTTTATCTGCTGCTATTCCTGTTGTTGATAGGAGAGCAATAAAAACGGCATTAACTTTAAAGAGACCGTATTAACCTTGTAGCTTGACAAATATATCCTCTATTATTATTTTATTTCAGAGTAAAGTGCTCTGAGCTTTCATGGGGGTTTCTTTAAACAGAAAATTTCACAACTGCCTAAAGCCCTTCTGTGTAGTTACCAAGACCCCCCTCTTTGGCAGAACTGCAGTTTTAGTATTCTGCTGTATTGTTACCTGCAAGTAAAACCTAAGATGATGTTACTGTCACTTTTGTTCAGTATATTATTCATATCTGTTCTGTATTTAGGTAGGGAAAAAAAGGGGTAGGACAATGTATGAAGGTTACCATCAATTAACTAAAATAGGTGACCTAATCTTTCTAGTTTCTGTTTCAGGAGATTTTTTTTTAAATGACCCAATAGCTTTCAGTATTTTGGCTGAACCTTATTGAGAACAGGACAGATTTGTGGTTTTCAGACTTTTGAAGGTTAAACATTCTTGTGAGTAACATTTCAGAGCTTAATTTTGGTCATTTGATTTAGCGTACCATGGCATGGTCATTGAACATGTCAGTTACAATAGCATAAGTTTCACTACTACTGGGACAAAGGATCATCATCTAACAATGAATAAGCTCTTAATTTTATATTTCTCCCATTGAATGACCCCAGTTTTATGAAGAAAATGCATTTATAATACATAATTGGGACAAAAGCTGACAGAAATGTAGTGAGCTTAAAGATAAAAAAATGAATAAAGGGTTTTACCTGTAAAGAATGTTTCATCAGAGTGTTACAATGCTATAAATCGCAGTAATTTATAAAATATAATTGGGTGAAAGAAAGGCACACTCAATACAACAATCGGTCAGGCTGAAAAGTCACTGGTGAAGACTAAAAGGTCTTAACCCCTTTGATGGCTGGTGTGCCTGTATGGGTGAACCAGCTGATGGGCTTTGTCAGGGCCAGGCCGAGGTACAGGCGAGAGAGGCTCCAGCCTCAGGGCGCCGTGTAGGAGGGGGCGCAAAATTCACTCAGCTGTCATACCCCTATTGTGTTTGCAGCAGAGAAAAATAAGAAAATAGGATACATGGCAGTGACTGCAAGCCAGGTAACTATAGATTAAAGTGTTGGGAGGGTTGGGGGCCCTGTGGTGCCTCTTAGTCTAATAGCAATCAGTGTGTGATGGCTGGGGTGGTAGGGATGGAGGGGCACACTTCTCACTGGTATCTCAGCCTTGGGTGCTGGCGGACCTTGTCCCAGCTCTGGGCTTTTTCCCACTGTGCCGGGGGACTCAGTGTCTCAGGAAGCCGCTGCAGAACTGTTCCTCTGAGGTTCCTCTGGTTGATTAGTGAGGTCTTACAGTGTGGGCTGCAGGCTTCAGTGAGTACATGTGGTTGAGTGGCACCAGGCAGGCAATCTCAAACATTAAGTTACAGTAGTTATGTTAATTAAAATAGATAGGTAATATCATCTCTTACCCACCCTGTTTTAAAAGAACAGGCAAATGTTTGTGATTTCATGGGGGCAGCCATCTTTGTCATGGGGCAGCCATCCTTTTGGTTGAAAGGAGGTGACATGGAACATAAGACAGAGTTCCAACTGTCCTGTGTCCTGATCACTCTTCCCAGCTGAGCGTGCTAGGCTTCAAATCTCAAATTCAAAATAAAAAAAGTGCCAAAACAGCAGAAGGAGAACAACAACATCAGAAATCCCATCATGCTTTGCACAGCATCAGTTTTCTTCTGTGCAGCTAAAAATGAGACTTGGGTAATAAAAACAAAGTTCTGGTGCTGTAAAACTGTTAAAGAAACACCAGGCCTTTACAGTGCTGCTGAGTAGATTTTTAGTCTGGAGGTTCACTTTAAGCTAGCATTCAAGCTAACAAGTAAAAAAAAGCAATAAGGCCTGGGACCCACATGTGATTGCAAAAGTGGAGCAATTTCTTGAGTGATTTAACCTCCCTGGCGGCATCCCCCCAGCCCCTCCGATCGCCGCCGGCGAACGGAGATCAAGAGATCCCGTTCAAAGAACGGGATCTCTTGGAGGGCTTCCCCCGTCGCCATGGCAACGGGGCGGGATGACGTCACCGACGTCATCGACGTCGTGACGTCAAAGGGGAATCCGATCCACCCCACGGCGCTGCCTGGCACTGATTGGCCAGGCAGCGCACGGGGTCTGGGGGGGGGGGGGCGGCTGCGGCGACGGGTATAGCGGCGGATCGGCGGGCAGCGGCGGCGATCGGAGGTTACACGCAGCTAGCAAAGTGCTAGCTGCATGTAACAAATAAAAAATTATGCAAATCGGCCCAGCGGGGCCTGAGCGGTGCCTCCCAGCGGCATAGCCCGAGCTCAGCTCGGGCTTACCGCCAGGGAGGTTAAAGTAAAGCGATTTAGGGCCCTACTTTACCTTATGAAATTGCTCCGAAACAACTGTTATGACTAACAGCTCATCACAATGTTTATGTTTATTAAAGTGGAACTGAACTCAGAACTTCCTCTCTGCTCTAAAATATATGCAACAGTATAATAACTTTTACAGAAAAACATTTCTTTGTTACAGCTGATACAAATCCTGCAATATATCTGCATTGTGTCTACTTCCTGCTTTCCTTAACCTATTTTGGTTCCTGGACGTAGAAACTACGTCCAGGAACCATGCGCACTACCGCGCGCTCCCGCGGCCGATCACGCGCGTGCACGCGCGCTCCCAGCCGCGGATTCGGTAGCCAGGCAATCAGTGAATCGGGCTACGGTGCCCGATCACTGATTCCTCTCCCCCGCTGAAAAAGCGACAGTTTCTCTTGGAAGCTGCGCCTTTTCTGGCCGTTCCCTCCCCGATGCGTCACTCTAAGGGTGTGGTACGCTTAGTGACGTCATGTAAACAAACTCATGGCCGCCATCTTGTGGCCAAAAAGTAATACTACAACTGAAAATAAAAAAAAATGAAAATCAACACACATTTAGATTACAAACCTATTGTTTACCTCCCACCCTCCCAAAACTACCCAAATAAAATGTTTACCATAAAAAAAACAAAAACATTACAATAAAAAAAAAACATGCAAATATTTACCTAAGGGTCTAAACTTTTTAAATATCAATGTAAAGATGAAATATTTCTATATTTTTTTTATTTTAAACTTGTAAATAGTGATAGATGCAAAACGGAAAAAATGCACCTTTATTTCCAAATAAAATATTGTCGCTATACATTGTGATAGGGACATAATTTTAATGGTGTAATAACCGGGACATATGGGCAAATACAATACGTGAGTTTTAATTATGGAGGCATGTATTATTTTAAAACTATAATGGCTGAAAACTGAGAAATAATGAATTTTTCCATTTTTTTCTTATTCTTCCTGTTAAAATGCATTTACAGTAAAGTGGCTCTTAGCAAAATGTCCCCCCCAAAGAAAGCCTAATTGGTGGTGGAAAAAACAAGATATAGATCAGTTCATTGTGATAAGTAGTGATAAAGTTATAGGCTAATGAATGGGAGGTGAACATTTCTCACATGAAAATGACGGAACCTGAATAGGTTAAAGAGGAACTCCAGTGAAAATAATGTATTAAAAAGTGCTTCATTTTTACAATAATTATGTATAAATGATTGAGTCCGTGTTTGCCCATTGTAAAATCTTTCCTCTCCATGATTTACATTCTGACATTAACTACATGGTGACATTTTTACTGTTGCAGGTGATGTCAGTGAAAGGAGATGCTGCTTGTATTTTTGGCAGTTGGACCCAGCTGTAAACAGCTGTTATTTCCCACAATGCAATGAGGTTCACAGACAAGAAACTGTCAGGACCATGGTCTTGACATCCCACTGTGGGAGTGGTTTCACAACAATATCAGCCATACAGAGCCCCCTGATTATCCGTTTGAGAAAAGGAAAAGATTTCTCATGGGAAAGGGGGTATCAGCGACTGATTGGGATGAAGTTCAATTCTTGGTCATGGTTTCTCTTTAAGTCTCGTAAACTCCCGAAACAGAACTAGTCTGAGGTGTGCCTTCTGGACTATCTCAACCAAGAATCCATACTGTAGAAGTCATGACCAAAGTTCATTTACAGATCCAACCGGCGAGATCTTTAATTCATAGTAACCCCTGCACTGTTAGCCACCAACTTCTCTCTCAGGTGAAGATGACCTAATTGCAAATGACATATTAATATATAATTTGTTCCTAAGACTTGTAGATTGCATCTGTCATTGTCTACCTTGTCCTTGGATATGCACATAAGCAGTAGCCTGTGTAAAGATACACTCTAATTTTGTCCTAAAACTGAGATTTTATATTCTGCAAATGCAAGTACAATCATAAGAAATTTTACAGCACTTACATTTTACTGCTGTGGTGACTCTAGAAGCTGTACAGAATAATCATTTATGGACTCTTATTACTGTAAGAGGGTGAGGACAAATTGCACGCAATAAATACATTTAGGCACTTACTACATTAATGTTATATTAAGCTCCAATCACAAATCATGTTGTTGACACTTGTTCGCTTCTTATCTTATCTCACTGCTGCATTTATGTTGCATATATATGTATATGTATGTATATATATATATATATATATATATATATATATATATATATATATATATATATATATACATTTCCTATTTAGTGACAGGATTAAAAATAAGCACTCATATTATCTAATAGTGTCGGGTTTATTATAAATATACACCTCTATTTACTTTTTCATCCCTGCATAAAATTACCCTCTCTGCTCAGTCCTGTTGTACCCAGCAATGTTAACATTCTCGCTATCTTTTTTAGCTTGGCTGAATAGTTTCCGACTCCAGTCTTTCATAAAAGATGGTGCTTAATTTATTTAATTATTTTTTTGGGTGTTTTTTTTTTTTTGCGCATATCTCCATAGTAAACCACAATGTATTTAAGGCCTAGGAACATAACACCTGGTATTAGAAAGTAGGAGAAATTGGTACATGAGCAGGTGAGAGATCTCCTTTTAAACTAGCCATACACTAAGCAATGACTGTAGGTACACTACCTTGGACCGTTTGATTATGATTGGATTTTTTTAGCAGAAAGCTGATCTACTGTATGTTGATCACACTACTGTTAAAGAAGCAGTACATGGCTATGGGAACACTGGTCATGCATCCCTGCTGCCTGCAACACTACTAATTTCAATAAAAATGTTGGATAAATGTTTAATTGATAAAACAGAAATCCCTATGGCCTTATTTTTTAAGGCCCCATTCACACTTGCGGTTCGAGTCCGCAAGTGTCCGGGGGTCCGGGTCGCAAAGAGACCGTACGGGTCTCTGCGGTGGCCACAAGTTGCCACCAGTTGCGGACCTGGAATGTATCAGTTCCGGCTACAATAAAGTAGCCGGAACTAGATAAATTGCAGTGCCGGAAAGGCACCGCAAGCATGGGGGATACCGGCGTGTAGTCCTGGCCCCCCAAGTGGCATAGGACCGGTGCTGGAAGCATCCGGTCCTATTGCCAGTGTGATGAGAAACATCCGTTTCTCATTGAACAGCATGGCCGCATGTTCGGGTCAGGATCCGGCCCGGGTCCGCAGCCGCACCGGGACGGACTGAAAAATAGCGCATGTTAGAAAAAAAGCCGGATCGTCCCGGAGCTGCGTTCCCGGATCGGATCCGGATCCGGACGGTCGCACGAGTGTGAATGGATACATTGATTAACAATGTATCCATTCATCATCTGCTGTGTATGGAGCGTTCCGGGTCCGGGAAAGCCGGACCTGGAACGCTAATGTGAACTGGGCCTTATAGATTTGTGCTAGATTTGATGTTTATTGTTCATATTAAATCTAACATCCAACAGCTCGCGTGATCGCTTCGGCCACAGGAAGTGAGAGTCACTTCCTGCTTGACCGGCTGCTAGACAGGGATTACCACGTGCTAATGCGACAATCCCAGAAGGCCTGTTTTTGGCATTGTGGTCCACGGACCGCATCGCTACCGCCAATCCGCAGTGTAAAACCGGCCTAAGACTAGAAACCCTATTTTATCATTTCAGTAAAAACCATCTTAACAAATGTGATTTAAAGTGAACCTCCGGACTAAAAATCTACTCAGCAGAACTGAAAAGGCTTGGTGTTTCTCTAACAGTTTCACAGCATCAGAACTTTGTTTTTCTTACCAAAGCATCATTTTTAGCTGCATTTTTACCTAAGCTCCACCCATCAAAGAAAAAAAGCCCGGGCTTTTTTTCCTTGATGCTGTGCAGAGCATGATGGGATTTCCTATGTTGTTATTCATGTTGTCTAGCACCTGGGAGAGGTGCTCAGAACACAGGACAGTTGGAACTGTGTCTCATGCTCCCTGTCACCTTTTTTCAACCAAAAAGATGGCTGCCATCATGAAATCAAACATTTGCCTATTCTTTTAAAACAGGGTGGGTAAGAGATTATATTACCTATCTATTTTAATTAACATAACTACTGTAACTTCATGTTTGAGATTGCCTGCCTGGTGCCACTCAACCACATGCACTCACTGAAGCCTGCAGCCCACACTGTAAGACCTCACTAATCAACCAGCCTCAGAGGAACAGTTCTGCAGCGGCTTCCGGAGTTACTATTGTAACTTAATGACAGTATGTTTGTTTAGGCTGGAGTTCCTCTTTAAGCTTACACTAATAGATTGCCAACTGATGTGGCAAACTGATAGAATCCTCTCTGGGAGAAATCGGTTCAAAAAGGAATCGATTCCCTAGCACACAAAGCACATACATTTTTAACAGATTCCAGGAGGGAATCTATTGAAAATCGATCGAACTGCAGCATTGCACTATTAGATGTAGTGCAATGCTATGGCCCATCAATTGACTACTGCTTCTGCCCCACCTCTGAACAACCTAGATTTTCCATCCTGTCCAATCGATACTTTTGATTAGTTGGTCTGTAATGGAGCATTGGCGCCACTAGAGGGCATCATAGAAAAGAGAAAGTGCAACTAACACCCTATGGAGGAATGCTTGCAGGCGCGATCCGTAAGCAAAGGAACCATGCAGCACACTGCTTATGTCAAGGAGTGCACTCAGGGTGCAGGGACACAGAGGATATTGTCATACATTCTGCTCTACTCTGGCGAGCGGCGGCAAAGCCCCATGGTGGTAAGATTTCATCTAATGGGCATTAGGGTAATCAGCTGTATACAATACGGGACACAGTGCACATGGTGAGGGGGACATGCGGCTATCACTGCTCAGCTAAGCTAACATATATTGCAGTGGCTGGTAGACGGGGGGAGGGAGGGGATTGTTTGGGTCAGCAAACCCAAATGACTCCAATATAAGCCAAGACCCCACTTTTGGACCACTTTTTTGGTCTTAAAAACTCAAATTATACTCGAGTATATATGGTATACTTAGAAATGTAGCAAGGATATCGCCAGTTAGATATTCTAGGGACCGCATTCCACCTTGTCTACCTCTTTTATTTAAACTCGTAGTTTAGTGTCTGAGAGACAATCTGTTACAGTGAAATTATCTCTTTGCTAGTTTAAAAATGAGAACACAAACCTCGTGAGAAAGTACCTTTTTTCCTTGTTCCAAAACAACCTTCCGCATGATAGAAGTTGGCTATTTAGATCACTTGAGGAAGTATGAGGTTGTGGGAGTTTGGGTTATTTTCGCACTGATAACAGTTGTTGCCTGAAGGAAATGTTATAAACAAAGTGGGCACTAGAAACTCAAGATTTATGATCATCTCACTGAAGGACAAACAGTTTTTGCTTTTGGCTGTCCATGGGTGGCAAATTGACAGACTTTATTATTTCATGCCTTTGTAAAAAAAAAAAAAATAACTGAGACAGTTGAATGACAGATTGCAGATAAAAAATGTAAAAGATAATCTAGTGGAGACTGGCAGAAAGGTCAAGACAAACTTGCCTTTTCTTTGCTTCTCTGTTTTTCCCGTCTATTTCTGGTGCATCGTCTGCTGTTGTGTTGCAGTGCAGCTACATAGAATCATCTTGTCTGCATCTTGTTCATTTATATTCTGCAAACAACCTGCTTACTGCTCAGTCATCTAACTGATCATAATGGTGTTTAAGACAAATAATTACAGTTACAGTCAAGCAGTTTACAGAGACGGCTAAGGCTACTGCAGTAGGTGTTTCTTGTCCTTGACAAAAAGTCATACAAAGAAGACAAAGTATTCATGGTGTACTTTATGCAGTGGAGACATTTTTTTTCTCATTTCATTTTTTACACAGCTGCTCTGCATATCTAATAAATGCTTATCATTTAAAAAAATCTGACGATGCTTCTGTGTTGTTGGAATCTCCATAATTCACCTTCTGCTTTTTTTTTTCTATCTCTGATGAAGAATCCCTATCCGATACTGGTAGTTCTGCAGCATGTCATTTTAAGCTGCAATGATACAATGGTATTTAGGAAGCTGGGAATAATTTTAAGATAAGAAAGAAGAATTACAGCATATGTTCTGAATGAATTCTGCCTTTTCCAAAGATGCATGGTTCTTGGTTCTGCAAAAGTTTTATCCTTCTGCAGTACATTCCGCATTGGGTTTGAGAAAAAACTACCATTTCTTTCTAGTTTCTTTAAAACATTCTTTACAACAATCATTGTATCAACAAGAAGGTGCACAAACCCAAAATTAGAGAATGCCACTTTTAGTTGCAGATCGCTTGGTTTCAGTATTACATGGTCCAATCTACTAGGGTACAAACCTTTTCCACACCTAATATGACTGATACTATCCATCAACCAATAGTTTGACTAACTCTAACTGCACCTCAACATTTTGTGAAAGTCTCTGTTCACACAATGCAAAATGGACATTTTCTTTGTCTGTTTTGCCTGATTGTGAAACAGTCAACAGATCCCATGATATTACTGTAATAGGGTCCATTCACACTTGTGAGCCAATAACAGATTGGCTGGTTCCACTGCAGTAAGAACAACACAAAGTCCCAACCCCCATGATTTTTCTGGACAAGCAGATGCATATAAACTTATGGTGGGAATGCATCTGTTCCAGGCCCCATATACTGTAGACCACAACTCACCATCAGAGGGGACACTGCACTGTTTGCTCCGACTAGACGTTGGAGATCTGACTCCAATGTGAACAAAGCAAAACACTACATAATACTTGAATCCTCACACCTTTCATTCACTAGAGATGACATATACATGTTAGCTGATCAGAAGGTGTCTACAGAGTATGAACACAGTATAAATATCAATGCATAGGTTACCTGAGCGTTTCTGTTTAGAAATGAAGGAAAGGTTAAAGGGGTTCTTTCAGGAAAAAAGTAGGCAGTTAAAAAATGTGACAGATGACAGGTTTTGGGCCAGTCCATCTTTTTAAGGGGGATTCTCAGGGCTTTCTTTGTTTTCAACAGCATTTCCTGAACAACAGTTGCAAAATCTAACTGACATAATAGTGTGCAAGTGATTAGGGAGGCCGGCTGGTATCTTGCTATTTTGGCAGTTAAACTGCTGTTCAGGAAATGCTGTTGAAAACAAAGAAAGCCCTGAGAATCCCCCTTAAAAAGATGGACTGGCCATAAACCTGTCATCTGTCATATTTTTTAACTGCCTACTTTTTTCGCGAAATAACCCCTTTAAATGTAGAGGTCTCTGTGTCAGTTTATATGTTGAAGAAAATAATGATTGGACAATGTGTTCCAGCCTGTCTGGTCTCTGTTTTGCCAAGGTCCATCGACTTTGGCTGAATGCTGCTGCTTTGCATTAAAATGAGATCATAGTCTTAGCTAACTTAAAAAAGGCTTTATAACTAATGCCTGTTACACACCTTGCAATTCCACATCAGATAGATGGTTCGAAAGATAATTTCCGACAGATCTGATCGGATTTCCACTGTCTGATCACTTCTATGCAAATCGATCAGAAAAACGAATGGAAATCAGAACAGACATGTCGGAAATTATCTATTTGACCCATCTATCTGACGGGAAATTGAATGGTGTGTAACAGGCTTTAGTCAACTGTCATTCTATATGCATTATTATATACCAATGAGGTTGTTCTTTATCAGTTTATCCCAGGCACGGACTGACCGTTCGGGCACTCAGCCCGTGGTCGGGGGGCCGCCAGAGAACCCTGAGCAGGAGGGGAGGCAGCCAGTGAAAGGGAGCGATGGGCACAGCGGAGAAGGGGGGAAGTCTCCCCCCTTCCCTCACCTTGGGGCCCCCCCTTCCTGGCTCTCCCCTCCGGAACATTTAAGTGTCGCACAGCGGCTGACAGCGGGCAGGGACTTACCGCTGTTACAGCCCCTGGAGGGAGCTTTGATCTGTGTGCCGCTAGTCTGGTCTACTCAAGACCAGACTAGCGGCGCACAGATCAGAGCTCCCTCGGCGGCTGGAAGAACAGCGGTAAGTCCCTACCCGCTGTCAGCCGCTGCACCGACACTTAAATATTCCGGAGGGGAGAGCCAGGAAGGGGGGTCCCCAAGGTGAGGGAAGGAGGGGGAGATGTCCCCCTTCCCCATCGCTCAGCCCACAGCTTCCTTTCACTAGCTGCCTCCCTTCCTGGGGACACCTACAAACCTGGCTGCATATACTGTGAACACCTATAGACCTGGCTATACTGGGGACACCTATAGACCTGGCTACATATATATTGGGAACACCTATACAGCTGGCTACATATACTGGGGACACCTATAGACCTGGCTACATATATTGGGGACACCTATCCACCTGGCTACATATACTGGGGACACCTATAGACCTGGCTATACTGGGAACACCTATATACCTTGCTACATATACTGGGGACACCTATAGACCTTGCTATCTATACAGGAGACACCTATAGATCTGCCTATCTGTACTGGGGACACCTATAGGCCTGGCTACCTATTCTGGAGACGCCTGTAAACATGGCTACCTATACTGGGGACACCCATAGACCTGGCTACCTGTTCTGGGGACACCTATAGTCCTGGCTACCTATTCTGAGGAAACCTATAGACCTGGCTATCTAAACTGGGGACATCTATAGACATGGTTATCTATTCTGGGGACACCTATAGACCTGGCTACTTATACTGGGGACACCTATAGACCTGGATACCTGCACTGGGAAAACCTATAGACCTGGTTATTTCCACTGGGGATACTTTTTTACCTGGTTACCTATACTGGGGGCACCTATTTTGGGGGAACTGCTGCCAGATTAACTATTTTTGGGTAACTGCTGCTGCCAGATTAAGTGTATTTTGGGAAACAGCTGCCAGATTCTGTGTATTTTTGGGGAACCGCTGCCAGATTGTGTATAATGGAGGAACCGCTGCTTCCAGATTATGTGTATTTTGGGGAACCACTGCTGCCAGATTACATGTATTTTTGGTGATCCGCTGCCAGATTACGCATATTTTGGGGAGCCGGTGCCAAATTATGTGTATTTGCGGGAACTGCTGCTGCCAGATTACGTCTATTTCCAGGGAATGACTGCCATATCATCTGTATTTTGGAGGAACCTCTGCCAAATTGCATGGATTTTTGGTGAAATGTTGTCAGATTACATGTATTTTGGCGGGAAACACTATGGCAGAGTTCAAACTTCCCCGGCAGACCTTTTATACCACTACTAAGGTCATGTATATTTTGCCCCACCCATGACCACGCCCACATTCTGTTGCATGACCAAACCCATTTTTCGATGCACCGCGCTTAGCGCGGCTACCACTTGTATCAATTATAGTGAAATCTTTGGAGTAAAGATACTGTAGGTGTGCAGTTTTAGATAGGGTATAGAATCAATATCTACCAGCTATCCATCATTTACTTGCTTGCTGCCTTCTACCACTTGTTGTGGGATCTTGGCCCTTATTTAATTCACCTTTTCTCCTAAGTTTTCTCCTAGGAGATAATTTTTTAATCTTTTTGTAAATACAGTATAAACTCGTTATTGTAAACTCCAAGGGACCAGGAAAAGCGGTTACTCTATCAGAAGTTTACTATATCAGAAATTGTCCTAGAAATTGCCCAACATGCCCTGGTACATTATCTGCTGCAAAGGAGCAACTCTGTCCTTGCATTGGAGGTACAGTACAAGCATTTACATTTGGAGAACTACAAGGTTAAGTATACCTTAGGGCTGCATAGCCAGGCTGGACAAATTGCTGGTACAGTATCCAGAGCGCGTTAAAAATTGCAGCAGTCACTGAATAGAGGCAGCCACTTACCTCTGTGGCTCCAATACCTCTGTGAGAGGGAGTTGCAGCATGTATCCTGCAAAACTTTCTGCTCCCACTTGAAGCCTCTCTTCAAAATGCAGCCAATCATAATATGCCACTCACATCTGTAATGCCAGTGCATCAAGTTCCTCGGTGGGCGGGACTTGGCAATCTACTCTCCACTCTCTTTAGTTGTGCAGTGAGTAGGCCCACACTGATCTGCACTACAAGTAAAAGTAGCCCCTGATGAGTCATACATGACAAAACCGGTAGGGCGTGGCCTCAGGCGGAATGGCAGCAGAGACGCAGATGCACAAGAGCAGATGAGGACGTTTCCTTTATGATATGCGCATATCTTTTTACATACATGTGAGTGCAATTTTATGGTTTTACGAGATTTATTAAACGGAATTATGCTATGGAAACTTCTGTTTTGAGTCTTTTAAGGAAGAAATTTATGGTACGAGTGCAAGCCCGTCAATAGCCGACATCACAAGCGTAATAGCTGTTCTCAAAAGGGTCAGCCTAAGGATCTGGTGAGCGCATATATGTTAGGTTTGGTGATACGGGCTGCATGTGAATTCACTAACACAAAAAGGGTTGATATATAGTGAGGACCATCACTGGTGGAGGATTTGCTGTAACAGCTGTATCCAAACTGGTTCACGCTATGTGTTCCCCCCCCCCCCCCCCCTTGTTTCTGAGCTGTATACAGGGAGAAGTCCATCCGGAGAGCTGACACTGGTACAAAAGCGAGTTTGCTGGTATCTTTGCTATCAGCCTTTAAACATCGATGAGAGTATAATTGTTTACTGTCGGACTGTCTGGAGTGTGAATTCTTGGTGGCACATTACACTAGAAATGTGGAGTGGACTGCAATGACAGGCGGCCTCCTGAACTTTATGTTAGATATACAGAGACTTATATTCCAGCTTGTGCATTTATATCTGTCATACTTCATTTATGTTCATTGTATGTTGATGCACGTTGTATTCTAACATTGGCACTTGTCACACAGTGAGAGCGCTGTACACATTACCATACTAAAAGTAGCCTGTACTGTGCTCCACGTGCTACCAGCAGCTTTATCACTAGTATGGGAAGAGATATTCAGGAGTGCGTACAATCCTGTGGGAGGACTGTGATAATACAATTATTGGTGATTGCAAAGTGGAAGTGGTAACACTGCATCCTCTTTTGTTCATGTTCACATTATTCCTCATTTTCCCCAGGCTGCTTATTTGTACAGTACTGTATATAGAGTGGCGGCGCCATTCTTCTTGTCTTACAAATGTTATCAGGCATCAACTCACCTGCAACCAGCCTGAAGAGAGCAGCCGACCATGGGTTTCACACTGATATATGACACATGCGCCGCTCACTGTTTACTATATCCAGAGTCAGCATCACGTAGGGGCCAAAAAACATGTTTACTATAACAGAAATTTTATTATATCAGAGTTTACAATACCGGGGCCCATATGCAATTCTCTTTTTCACCTGAGTTTTCATCTAGGAGATAATTTTTCATCTTTGATTTTAAATAACTTTCCAGTACTTTTCAACTAAAAAAGTACCAAAAAGTTGGTGAAAAAGTACTGCCAAAATTATTTTAATCATTTTCTTGCCTTCTGGGAGCTTAAAAGGCATTTTACTTACACGTTTAAAAAATATCACCTAGGAGAAAACACAGGTGAAAAAGTGAATTGCATATGGTCCCAGAGGTGTTACTCACATAGACTTATAATTGGAGATTGGCCAGGACCTGGAGAGGGAGTTTACTATACCCAAATGTTTACTACATCAGAGTTTATTATAACAAGATTATACTGTAACTCTTAAACATTCTGAAATGAAAAAGTACCAAAAAGTAGGTGAAAAAGTACTGTCAAAATTATCCTAAATATTTTCATGCTTGCTGGTGGTCTAAAAGGCATTTTATTTATCAAGAGGGAAAATATCACCTAGGAGAAAAAGTGAATTGCGTATGCGCCCTTGTCTTAATAGAGATGTGGTCTTATATCAATCACAGCTAATGCATCTGTCACCCGTGTAATTCCACCTGGAACCTCATTGTGCTCCCACTCACTTGATTAGATAGAGAAAGTCCTTAGTTGATCAATGTATGATCAATATAACCATCAGACATTTTTTCAGGAGGGTCTACATTTTTTTTATAGATTTTCATTAAATTCAGTGTTTTAATTGAATATAATGTTTCATGTATTAAACATGCCATATGTGCCTACTTTAAGGGCTTGTTCACACCTAGGGCCTTTTTTCAAGCGCGGGCGATTTTGAAAATCGCCCTATAAAGCTTGTGCAATGATTCACTATGAGAGTGCTGCCTGTACCATTTTCTGAGTGCTTTTGCTCAATAGAAGGTAAAGGGAAATTGCAAAGCGCTTGAAAAAGTGCTTTGTATATCGATTTCCTCAGCGCTTTGATGAATGAATACATTGTATTTATTCATTTCCAGGTCAAAGAGTAAGCGATTTGGATTTTAGATGTGAACAAAGGTGGACATACATGGTACAATTCATTTTTTTCCGATTAGATAGTTTAGTTCGATTATTCCGTTAGATCGAATATAAAGATTTTTCCAGCATGTCCTATCAGATTTTTCTCGAAAAAACAGGATAAATGTCCACATTTCTTGATCGAAAAAAAATATTTTCAACTTTCATTCGATTCGATCATTTAGATCGAATAAACGGGAAAATCAAATGTTTTTATTGTATCGTGTATGGGCACCATAAGTGTGATATTACTCATTGACTAACTTAACAGATTGGCAACTGGAAGCTTCCAAAATTTGATGTATTTCTTTGTGAGTTCTGATGTAAAACTAGATAAGTAATGCACATACATATTATGACAGCAAAGACATTCAAATGTTATTTTCCTGACGCAAATTATGTTTTCTGTTGTAAAATTTTAGGACAGGCAGATAATGATCAGTATCAAGGTTACTGGAGAAAAGACACATCTCCCATCTCTGCCATTTTTCTGTAATTTGAAAGAGACTATTCAGTGAAAATTAAACATTTGATTTATTTATTGTATTTATAAAGCGCCAACATATTACGCAGCGCTGACATATTACGCATTATTTGATGAAACCTATTGTAATAAAAAGTTATAATGACTTGCCAGGTCTCTTTCCTTAAAGTCACTCTCCAAGCCCTGTGTGTGCCAGCGGCCAGGGCTGGATTTACCATAAGGAAAGCATGCGTCTACAGGTGCCTGATGATGGAAAGGCGGCTAACTCCCCTTACCAAGTGCCTCCCTCCCTCTGTCCCTATGCAGTCCTGATGAGAGTGTAAATTAGAGGTTACTCGCCCTTCTCTCTGCTTTCCACTAACGAGTTCTGCCTTCAGTTAGAGGCACCTCTAGCTACTTTATACTGAGGTTCCTCTAGCTACGCAATACTTGGGGGCACCTTTAGCTACTTAATACTGAGGGTACCAATTGCTGCCTAATACTTGGGGGCACTTCTAGCTACCTAATACTGAGGATAGCTCTAGCTACGCAATACTTGAGGGCACCTCTAGCTGCTTAATACTGAGGGTACCTCTTGCTGCTTACTACTTAGGGGCACCTCTAGCTACTTAATACTGAGATTTCTCTAGCTGCCTAATACTTGGGGGCTCCTCTAGCTACTTAAAGCAGATCTGAAATGAAAAACTAACAATAACAAGTAACTTGTCTATATATCTTATCTAAAGTTTAGATTACACAGCAAATCAAGCTGCAAACAGCTTTAATAGAATATTATTATTTCTTCCTGTGATACAATGACAGCAGCCATGTTGTTTGTAAACATTACACAGAGGCAGGCTTATCTGCATCTTGAGCAAAAAAACCTAATCCCTCCTCCTCCTCTCTCCTCTCTCCTCCCCTCTGCCTCTGAAACCTCTGGCTAGTAATACCTCCCCCTCCTCCTGCCAAGACTGAGCTCCCATGAGCCCTTGCTACTGTCTGAAAATGCCTTGGCTCTCTGAAAACCTGTGGGCGTGGCTTGTTTAGTTTATAGGGGATTAGAGTATTAAAACAAAAACAAAAAAGTATTTGGCTTGAGGAATGCCCTATAAACAATAGGAAAGGAACACAATTATGCAATGAGTAAAAGTTCTTCTCGGATCCACTTTAGTATTGAGGGTACTTTTGGCTACCTAATACTAAGAGGCACCTGTAGCTACCTATGATGGGCAAGGGATGTGAGAGAGAAGTGACAGCTGAGACAGCCAGCACACTTGCAGTTTGGTGGAGGTTTGTAGGTTTATGGAGGGTGAAGTCTAAGATGCCGAGAGATCTGTGCCTACAGCCTCCTGAATGGTAAATCTGGATCTGGCTGGTGCATAGCTCCACCCCCTTGCACGAGCAAACTATGGTACTTCCATGGCACTGTTTATTTTGTATAGTGAGATTGCCAAGGCACACTTCTGCAGACCACGCTCTGGAAGGCAGTTCACACAGAGCTTGGAGAGTAAGTTTAAGGAAAAAGACATTGTAACTTTTATTACAAGTTCCCAGTCAGTACTTTAACCTCATAGCCAGTATGTTACCTTCTCAGCCTGCCAGTGGAATACCAGATCTGTTGCTGTCCCATCAGAGATAGTTTTTCTCATGAATGATAAAATATTTGATAAATGTCCACTTTCCAATATGACATCTTTATTAAATTCTTTATAACAAAAAAAACATTTATTTCAAAGCATCTACTTTATTGATTTGCACTTAACATGTAGGCCATATATACATTATGTCTAAGATTTATTGAAAATCAAATTCCACTTTTGTTAAAAGAAAATGACAGTGCCCTCATTTCAGAAGTATAGTTTAAGATTTTTACAGACATTATGTTTGCAATTCTACTGGGTTCCTAACATCCACCTGATGTGTCAGAGTTTGTTAGAGATAGTAGAAAGAGTTTGAATGTTTCCTGCTCTGAGAACTAAGTACTCCTGGGCCCATATGCAATTACATTTTTTTCACTTGAGTTATCTCCTAGGAGGTAATTTTCATCTTCTCTTTAATTCAACTTTTCAGCATTTTACGATTGAAAAAGTACCCAAAAGTTGGTGAAAAGGTACTATGAAATTTATTTTGAGTATTGTTTTACATGCTGGTGGCTTAAAAGGCATTTTATGACAAGTTATGAAAATATCACCTAGGAGAAAACTCAGAAGAAAAGGTGAATTGCATATGGGCCCTGGAGGTAGAGGGTTGTTACTAGGCAATCTATTCTGAAGTGTATATTACGAGTCACTAGAATCCAGAGTCTGGTCACTCCAAGTTCTGGTCAGCCAATATGCAAAGTGACTGTCTACTGTGGCCAATGTACAAAACAAAACACAGGAAATGACAAGACGTGGCCAGTTAAGTCCTGAAGTAAGGCATTCAGACCATGTGTTATTGACAGCATCTGTATTCCCTGGCTTCTCTCTCTGCCCCTTCCCTGGAAACAGGGTTGGCCGTCCGGATCACGGAGTAACCAACTTCAGGATCTGGCTGTAATATGTAAGCCAAATATTTTTATGGTTATTACTACTTGAGTTTTAGACAGGTTGCAAATGAAATTAACAAGAGATCTTCTAAGAACATTAAATGAATAAAAAGTAATTTAAAGCACTAATATCCCATAAGCATGGATTTTTATTTAAAAATATTATTGCTTCAGGTGTTTGCATCACACATGAATTAATTTACTTATTTCTCAGGATCTGTTGCCGTGATCTGCTAGGGCCCAAGCAAACCCTTGTCACCTAATAGCTCAGACTTCAGACCATGTTTTCAGGACAGATTTTGAACTATCGTCCCAAGATGCTTCAGTAAATCAATATCATCACTTGAAACCACTTCAGTAGTTTGTGTGCCTGGAGACAATGTTTTTCTCTTTGCCTTTTAAAGAGTAAATTCCACATTTAATCAGTAGTCTTCTAATATAAAGTTATAGCAACCTGCTGGGTCTTTTTCTTCCAAATCCCTACCAGGGCCCTATGTCCGCCGCCTTAGTACCACCTTCTTGCAGAAGAGGGCCTCAGTGTTTTCTCTGTTTGAGATAGAGAAAACAATACAACTCGTTCTGCAAGAAGGTGGAGTTTCACAATGGAAGGCGGTGGACGTGGAATCTGGGAGAAATGTGAAAGAAATCCCCCCGGCAACTTTATATTATAAGACTATCAATTAAATGTAGCATTAACACTGAGGATCCTCTTTAAAGTGGACCTGAACTCAGAACTTCCTCTCTGCTCTAAAAGATACGCACCAGCATAATATCCTTAATTTAAAAAAAAAACAAAAAACATTTTTCTTTGTTAGAGCTGATCCTAAAATAAATCTGCACTGTTTCTGCTTCCTGATTCATGGAAGCAGACAAATTGTTAACATCCTGTGCTTTCAAATGAGCTTATCTTATATCTCTGCCATGGCAGTCATGTGACACAGGGGAGAGGTCAAATTACAATTTGGGATTATGCACAGATGAGAGGGAATTAGATAGGTTTAACACTTTAAATACATACATAGTGCATTTCTCTATGTTTTCTTCTGTCCTGTGCAAAAGTTCATATCCACTTTAACCACTTTACCACCACCAGATAGAGTATCTATCCCCCTGTATTTACACAAATATAAACAAATAATAAACAATTGGTTTTGTTTCTATTTTTAGAACACACTAACTCTGTATCTCCATCTTGTTGCCAAAAAGTAAAACCACATCCAAATACCCTATTATACATGCATATACATTTTCATTGTTTTTAAAAACCCTTGGAGGTCAAGTGGATTCCAACAGTTTAGTGTGTTTTGGTGATTTATGCCAAATTGCACGTTAGTTTGGATTCTTTTTTGTACAATTCTGAGATGTTTTTGTGTTTCAAACATACAAGTAGCTGATTCAAATACAGATTTGATAACAACAGCTGTGTACTTAAAAGCAATCAAGATATTAAAATACTGAAACATGACATGCTTCAGTGGAAAAAGACAGTTGTGTTCATTTTTTCACTTTATAGTGGTAAGGTGAGCAGTTTAGTAATCTTTCAGTCCCTTTTGCAAGTTTTTGATAATGGATGATTGAGTCCTGATATCCAGTCTTGCTGTTAGTCACTTTTCTTTTCTGCCTGAGAGGAATAAAAAAAGGGAAGACACTGACAGATAGCACTGATAACATTGGCTACCTAGTAGCTTAAATTACAAATACATATTTTTGTAGGGATTAGTTGGTAATTGCCACATTTTTCTCTGTTGCTTTGACTTGCCCTAGGTAACGTGTCACTTTCTCTGTTTTAATTTAACGTTCAAGCCTTCCGCTGTGCAGTCTGCTAAAAGACATGCTTTCCTTGAGTGCCTCAAATCTCTTGCAGCTCCTTCAAGCAATACACAGCTTTGCTAAGTTGTGTGCATCAAAAACAAATGTTTTATTTATGTAAATGTAATGTGAGAACTGCCCCCAGCTAACTGTCAGTTATGGCTGTGTAGTCTTTCTTTACAGGATAACCAATCCTAAGGGAGAACATTTGTATTCTTGGTCAGTAGCTTAGCATTTCCATTAGACGTTCAAATTGTTTGGCAAAAAACAACACAGCAAGTAAAATCATCCACAATGCCCTTTTACTGTGCCATTTCAGTACTCTGGCATGATGATAAAAAAGAAAATCCCAATGTTTAATAATTTAATGTAGGGTTTCAGGCAAAGATTTAGCTGTACATTTATTTTCTCCTTGCACTGTAGACTTTAGGTACACATGACCGTGGAGTAGCAGGTGGTTAGGACATCATAACATGTCGTACTGAACTGTATCTCCAGGTCCCACCAAGGAGCTGCACTCATAGGCATGAGTTCTAGAGGGTCTTCAGAAAAAGAACTAAAGACTCTGCTGATGCCAGTGCTTGCAATGTTAAGCTGCAGCAAAACATGACCTAACATCTCTATCTTACAGCAGTTTACTCTTCTCCTCATCCTGTAATGGTTTAAAATACACCCCACAGGAGAGTAGTGTATGTTTTATAGTCTAGGGACATTTTACGGGGAAGTCAATTAACCTATCTGTATGTTTTTGGGATTTGGTAGGACACTGGAGTGCTTGGATGAAACTCACACAGACATGGGGCGCACATACAAACTGGTTTTTTTTAGAGACTAATGGCCACTGCGGTGGGGGAGCATACTGCAATGTGATGCAACACAGTATGTATGAAAGGGGCCTCACTAGTCAGCTCACAAATGGGTGTATTTTAATAGGTTGTTGTGAAGGAGTGGGGGATATGTGATCCTTTGGAGATGATCCTGAGGCAATGTTTCTTTTTTATGGTGCCCAAATTTATGCGCCTGCCTAATTTTGTTTAAAAGATTATTGCACACTTTCTGTAAATCCAATAAACTTAATTTCACTTCTCAAATATCACTGTGTGTTTCTCCTAAATTATATATTTAACTGACATTTTTTATCGTAACAACCAATGATTTATACAGGAAATTCATGACAATTAACAACGCTGCCCAAACTTTCTCATCCCGCTGTATATTTGGTGTAGGCACAATAACCTTATCCTCACTGCCATGAATTGGAATAATCATAAATTCTTCAATTATATGCTCAGGAATACAATAAAAAAACACTTCACATACATTCTGACTGTAAACAAATATAATCACGTATTAGACTTTTAGACTTACTTTAGTACTGGACAGTAAAGTTTGGTTTTAAGACTTTGAACATAGATTCTGAGGTGTACATGTTAACGTATGTTATAAGACAGTTATCAGCAATGGTGGAAACAAATGTTTTGAAGTCAGTTTGTTATTATTCATGATATTATTTAGTATTTATAAAGCAGATTTTCACTTTAGGACCTCTTCCAGCCTCACACAAAGCTGAAACACACAGGGCTGTAGAAAAACAAACTTATTTAATAACAGAAGGGAGACTTTAGAAAGGTGTTTGGAGCATTGCAAATGGCTGTTTGTGACTCATTTTTATAAATATATTTCTTGGCATTACTTATGTTCATCATGTAATGAAAGCTTTGCTTTTTCCAGTATTAATCCCCCTTGTAAAACATGAAATATATTACAGACATGTATATAAATTCATGCTATAAATAAACTTGTTGGTGCTGTCTGGGCTAGTCAGAAGAATGTACAGCCTTAGATAATGAACTCTAGCCAGTTGAAAAATTGGTAGATGGAATAGCATAAGAAGAACGTAGCTTTGAAATCTGCTAACAAGTTTGTCACACAATCTGCTGTGCATTAAATAACATCCAGGATATCAAGTAGCAATGAAATCAGAGGTCACTCACTAGACCCTGCTGTCAGATGAAGCTCATCACAAAACAATTCTTTTGCTATGCAGGATCAAACACGACACACAGTCAGATCTTGGCATCTTCTTCAGCATCCTGTGATAAAAAGAAGAAAAAAAGTATTTGGCAGCCTTTGACATAATATATGTGTGTCCCACTACTCTACACATGATGGCAGATTTAGCTTTCCTAACTCAGTGCTTTTATCTATTACAGATGCATTTTTGCTGACTGATGCATTTGAAATCTGAACAGTTTGCCAGATAAGCATTTGGTAGACATATCTGCTGTCACGTTTAACAAAAAATTACCATTTATAGAGGTAATATTTGAATGGTCTGTAAATTATATTTTCAAACAGTCTCTTCACTCATTAGACAACATGAACGTCACAGCAATGTAATGCCTTTTGTTTAGTGCCTTTACTGGGTTAATATTGCTCATATAGGCGCCGGGGGATGTCATATCACTGATATTTTACTATAGACCCTTCCTTTTGATGCCTAACAGAAATCCCTCCTCCTAGTAGCAGGGAAAAAGGGTGCCGGCGGCTAGTGGATTAAAAGAGCGTCGCCATAGACTTTAATGCATTTCTTGTTAATACGGCATCCCAGGCAGAAAAAAAGGCGCCCGAAAAAAATATTGTTAACCACATTAGAACATTAATGTTTATGAAATATGTTATGGTTTTAGAAACTTGCAACGTTATAGTTTTCGTCATATTATATCGTTTGTATGTACATATTTTGTTATCAAATATGTTATTGTGTCTATATGTGTAAGGGTGTTTGTGCAGGGGTGGTTGTTAGGTACCACCAGGGTGGTTGGTTAGGGTTAGGAACCACCAGGGGGTGGTTAGGGTTAGGCACCACCAGCGGGGTGGTTAGGCACCACCAGGTTGGGTGGTTAGGGTTAGGCACCACCAGGGGAAGTGATTAGGGTTAGGCACCACCAGGGGACGGTTTTGTGTGAGAGTAGGGTTAGATTAAGCTGTATTGTTGAATTATGCAATGATTTTTAAAGTTAATATCTTTTCATTTTAATCTCCCATATTTTTTATAATGGTATTTGTTAACCAATTTCATTAACAACGTTTATCCTTATTGAGATTTTGTTATCCACAGGCACCAATATGTTATCCAACCAGGGCCCTTTTTTCCTGCCATCCTTTTTTCATGCACCTCTCCTCCTATTGCCTAACACTAAACTTCCCTATTAATGCCTAACATAAATCTACCTTCCTAATGCCTAATACTTCCCCATGTCTCCGACACCCAAATGACTGAACTACAAATCGCTGTACTAGCCAATCAGCTTCTAATAATTGGCTATGGTATGTGCTAGCTACTATTGTATGTACTAGCAGATTGGCTACTAAAAGCTGATTAGCTAGTCAACTATAACTTATGTATTAGCCAATCATCTTCTACTTTACCCGATCGGCTTCTACTACTGAACCCGGTAACCAAATTCACCGTTCAGCCATTACTTGCTAATTGTCTGAGCTCAATTATAATTTTAGGAACAAATATTGCAACTGTAGTGTTACCCAATCAACTCTATGAAAAACAATTTTTACTTGTTTACAACAGAAATTGGGTGATTAAAACCATTTTGAGAAAGCCCCGTGGGCGGGGCGAAACGCATCAGTGGGTGGGGTGAGGTGGACCACGCTAGCGCTCACCATCCCGGGACGCCGGGCCGCACCATGCGCCGCTGCAAGTATACTGAAAGGGAGACCGGAGCAGCCAGCTGGATTAGCGCGAGGAGGTGACGCACACATTGCATCGGGCAAAGGACTTGAACGAGCCCTGAGCATATAGCTCCCTCAAGTCGATGGATCTGATGGCAGCAAGGTCGTGAGTAACAACAGCAGCAGCAGCAGACACACAGAGTTTGTACATGCTTGGAGCCTATGAGATAGATGGAAATCTGAAGACACATATCTTTTGGGAACTATGGACATTTCGGGCTACAACACATACACGGAATACAGGAATATTGTGGATGGTAGAGGCATTAGGCACAGCTGTACCCCCATATATGAACCAAGAAGTATTCCTAGATTCCACAAGGGGAAGATGATTAAAACTAGTCCAGTGATCCCAGTATTAAACTTCTAGGTGACAGTGCACTGTCAAACTGTGTGTGAGTGAAGAGGCCTCATGGTGTGCGCCGGGTGGAGGGCCCACAGATGTCCAAATATGATTGGGTAACCGATTGATTTGCATAAGCTGCGGCTGGGTGATCAATCTGGCTACATACCATCATGGGGACAGTGGGTGAAAATTAATACTAGCATACGTGGTCCAGATTGGTTTTAGGATTTTAATATGGTGTGAATCATGTTTTGTTACATTTTGCAGGCTAACATTAAAAATTTATATAAGCACAAGTAGATACTTTGGTTTCTGGTCTTGATTGAAAACCATTTTTTTGTTTTTTAATTGCTATGTTGGGTGGGACGATGTACCTTTTGTATGTGTATATGTATATATATATATATATATATATATATATATATATATATATATATATATATATATATACCGTGTACTATTCCTTCACCACTGTGGTTTCAGAATGGAAAGGCTATTCTTCCACTGATCTCAACCCCATCCATTTCCATTTTTGGCCCAAACCATTTACCCTGAAAATTGTGACTGTCTGCACTGTAATTGTGATAAGTAGGTGAACCAATCTTTTTCTGGTTGAACTTGGTGCACAGACGTTTTTTTTTTTACCTAACTAATATGAACCAGTGTGGGACATGCACAGAAAGTGCCAGCACCATAATCGCCAAGATAATATTTTAGTCTAAACAAATTCCTCTCCGAACACAGACGTTTGCTTCAGAAGACGGTAGCAATGATGATGTGGAAGACAATGCAAAGTGTATGCCACATTTTAAATATATGTTAAATACATTGTGATCCATACTCAAGGGTAAATGAAGGATTCCTAATTTACTGCAGTAGGTTTTTGGCTTTATTCCTCATTGAAAACCAAGCAAACATAAGCTGCAATGGACAAGAGATAACATATTAAAACACAGGCACAGCATGAACTGAAATTATTTTTACTGGTACTCATTAAACTGGCACAAGTTTCTAAGCGAAATACAATAGGTAGTCTGCACAGCTGCACAGTGCCACATAATTAAGGACGCTGTTTAGATAAATTGCTTTGCATATTTAGAAGAGGAGAAATAATAATAATGCTCTGTTGCTAAAATGGTGCAAAGTTAGTTCTCTTTTTCGTTTCTTTTTTCTCCCTCTCTTTTTTTTTTTTTTTTTTTTTTAGATATTTTTAGCGCTGCACAAAGTCAAAAATCAAAGTAGTGTGTGTTTTGGCAGGCAAGAGAGTAAATTATTTTGTGAACTTGATGTGTGCCTGTCATCTAGGGAAATGTTGATGTGTAGCTAACTTGCAAATTTTCAGAGAAATGGATCAAATTGCTGACATCTGTCAACAGTCATTTGTCAAACACACTTAGGCGAAATCTCCCAAAGTAATCTGCATGCATGAATGGAACAATCAATAGACGGAGTAGATAAGGCAACATTATTTGCAGTATAGAGTATCTTACAGCATGCGTTTTGGAAGTTGGAACAGTCTGGTAGGTCTGTAACTGATACTTAAAGTGTTACTGTAGCTTAGAATTTACATTGTGTATAAGATAATACTTTCAATAATTACAAATGGCTTCCAAAAGCCATTCCAAAAGCCCCATTGTTTTCTTACATGCATTTATTAGAATACCATCTTAAATGATTTATGCCTAAAATGTTTTGTTAAAAAATATGTTTGTTTTTCTAAATAACAAAGGAAAATAACAGCTGCGCAAATTTCTAAATCTTCAAGTTGTCTCTGGTGACTTAAAGTGAACCTCCAGACTAAACATCTACTCAGCAGAACTGAAAAGGCTTGGTGTTTCTTTAACAGTTTCACAGCATCAGAACTTTGCTTTTCTTACCAAAGCATCATTTTAGCTGCATTTTTAGCTAAGCTCCACCCATCAAAGAAAACTGCCCGGGCTTTTTTTCCCTGATGCTGTGCAAAGCATGATGGAATTTCCTATGTTGTTATTCATGTTGCCTAGCAACTGGGAGGGGTGATCAGCACACAGGACAGTTGGAACTGTGTCTCATGCTCCCTGTCACCTCCTTTCAACCAAAAAGATGGCTGCCATCATGAAATCAAACATTTGCCTGTTCTTTTAAAACGGGGCGGGTAAGAGATGTTATTACCTATCTATTTTAATTAACATAACTAATGTAACTTAATGACAGTATTTTTGTTTATGCTGAAGTTCCTCTTTAAAGAGGAACTCCAGTGAAAATAATTTAATATAAAAAGATGCTTAATTTTTACAATAATTATGTATACATGATTTAGTCAGAGTTTGCTCACTGTAAAATCTTTCCTCTCCCAGATTCACATTCTGACATGTATTACATGGTGACATTGTTACTGTGGGCAGATTATGTAGCTGTTCTGGCTTTAACAGACAGCTATAAACAGCCATTTCCTGTGTGTGTCATTGTTACATTGTGGCAGTTTGCCCAGAGTACCGTACGGTACCAGAGCCTCTTGTGGGAGGGGTTTCAGCACAAAATCAGTCATACAGCGCCACGTGATGGTCTGTTTGTGAAAATCATTATATTTTTCATGTAAAAGTGGGTATCAGCTACTGATTGGGATAAAGTTCAATTCTTGGTCGGAGTTTCTCTTTAAGGAGCCTGCTCACTCCCAGTCACCTGGAAACACTCCCCTGTTAGTCATATTATTGTGCAGGAGGGAGAGTAGCTGCTCTGTTGGCTAAAGCCGCACCTCCCAACTGACAGCTTTCAATGACTTTAGATGATTGACTGGGTGCTGGGGAGGGGTGGAAAAGATTAGGGGTGGTGTAGGCAGCTCTAGATTGGTAAAGGAAAAATAAAGGTCTAAAAGTTTAGAAGGCGTTTTCCTATTTTGATTTGCAAAAACAGCAATGAGTAATGTTTTTGTACACACTTTTTTATTCAATGATTCATTTAACAACTTCCCTATCACCCATTGAAGGCAGAAAGCGTGTGTATGCATGTGTGCCCGCTTACATGTGTATGTGAGCACCCCCGCGACTCCCATGGGTGTATTCCGATCCTTCCAGCAGCAAAACTGTTAAAAAGTGCAAAAACAGGCCATTTTAAAACTTCAGTTTTGTATTAAAGCGATATAAAACCCTGACATAATATTCAATAAAAACATGTATTATTATTCATTTACAAAATTACAAGTTCCCAAAAGTACAGTTTTTTGCTTTGAGAGCTGACTTTGCATTTTATTCATAACTGGTTTTATTCATAATGTATTGTCTGTGTCCAGGAGCTCCTGCACAGTCAGAGAATGTGTCACATTACATTCCTCACTTGATACAATTAAGTAAACACAAGATAACATTATCTAAATTTCGGATGCATCCAGATTTCTCTGCACTGAACTTTGAATGCTGTTCTAGTAAAAAAAATAGCTGGTTGTATATAATATGCTGTAAATATTTTTTAGAGCAAAGACGAAATGCTGGGTTTCATTCTGCTTTAACATGTTAAATTAATGTTTTACTAAGTGCCTAATCAGTTTAAAAGTTTGCCATTTACTTTTGGTGCCCTTGTCCTTATTCCAGTTTACTGGCATAGCAGACTTAGTCTTTGGTCTGTTTAAACCAGGTTTTCCAAAACGTCTCAGTTGTAGTTCATTTCTGTGAAATGCCAGGTCCAAAATTACCATATTGCTATTGCTATTGCCCAAGCATTTCTAAACTTGCACATTGTGTATAAAATGTGGACCAGTGAAATGACTAAACAACGAAAAGCAATTCCCTTGGTTAGTTCAGCTACTGTTTGACTGTTTGAGTCAAGCAATGGTCTTGTGGTGTTGATGTTCTCTTTTACAAGTGGGATTAGCTTTAATGCACTAGTTAATGTCTGGATAATTGAAATAATTCATAGTTTACTTACTTTTAACGTGAATATTTATCCATACAGACTCCATGTCTTTAGAGTTTTCAGCCACTTCATAACTGACAGTAAAGAGGTTGTAACAAACAAACTTCTCCACCTTTTCTTCCTGATCTGTCCTTTCTAAGCACACTGTATCCCTCCAAATGTACCATCCAGTCATGGCTGTCATCCTTCCATGTCTCCATTGTTTTCCCAATCGCATAATCATACAAGATCGGGCAGAAAACAGATTCTCTCTAACAAATACTTTTTCAATTAAAACTTATTAGCAGAAGTTTTTTTTCCCTCTATAGCTATTATGGTTATTATTTGTGCTGCAGCTACGCCAACCTAAACATGAGGAACTCCAGTTTTGATGTCATGTCCATTTTAATTTGCCTATTTATTTCCGATGCAGACATCTGTTGCATGTAACAGTTTTTAGTTGCTGAAGATGTTTTTTTTCCCATTCCACATTAACCATGTCCCTTTGCTGTCACATTAGCACATTTGTTCATTATAGACCAGTTTATCTGTTGCTTTTGCTGCTATCACAATCCTCCAAATAAAAAGGAGACAACCTGTCAAAGGACTTTAGCTTTTGTTGGGCTAAATGGCACTATATCTTGTAAGGCAACCGAAAAAAAGGTAAAAAGCACAAGATACTGCTATAACTTTGATCTAATGCTCTGTTTGTGCAAGCATGTGAGGAGCAATTTGTCTCTTCTGTCTCTTCCGTATGCTATTTGATGTTTATATTGAAAGAGTAAACACCTGTTTTGTCTTTTTCACTTACAGAGCACAGAGATGAGCCCAGCAAGCAGCACAGCTTCACTTCCGATTAGCCCCACTGCCGAAAGAAATTATCCTTTTAAGGTAAGAACTGCTTGGCTTTCAGTACATAGCCTTCTGTTATATACTTTACGTAGAGGCTTTTACTACTTGGAACAATATCATTTTTGGTAATGACAGTCCCGTCAAAAGAAAGTGTTTCTGTGTCGTGTTAGACAAGACTATTTTATAGGGAGAAAAACAAAATATTATAAAAGTGATACCATTTGATGGTTAAAGTGGACTTGACTTCAGAACTTCCTCTCTACTCTAAAAGATAAGCAACAGTATAGTAATAAATAATGTTTTTAAAGAAAAACAAGTCTTTGTTACAGCTGATACAAGTCCTGCAATAAATCTGCAGTGTGTCTACTGCCTGATTCATGGAAGCAGACATAAGGTTAACATTCTGTGTTTACAAATTAGGTGCTCTGAAAAGGTAACCAGCTGACACAACTAAGAGAAAATTACTGTAGTCACAGCGGAGATAGAATTAGACAGGCTAAACTCTCTAAATACATACAGGGTGCATTTTCTATGTTTTCCTTCTGCCCTGTGCAAAAGTTCAGTTCCTCTTTAACTGAATACGTTTCATAAGGGGATCTTTTGGGGAGGTAGCCCCCTTTGTCAGGTGTATTTGTAGATGTAAGATGTGAAAATATGCTCAAAGAAGGGGACTAGTTCCCTAAAAGCATAGATTATTCTTATTATTTTAGTTAGCACGTAGAAGGTATCATGGTATCAAAACCTTGTTGTTGTTTTTTTCTGGACCCCTGATAATTGCAGCTAATAGTAAAGAAAACAGATGTTGGCACAAAGTGGTGAAACACAAAAATGTTTAGATCTTTTAATTAGCCTCACATGAAAGGGACAGACTGGATCTGTTACATACAGTACCAGATGGAATGCTTACTTATTAATGCTACATACATAACTCAGCTAATTGTCACCTGGGAAGATAATTCAGGAAAACAAAGTGAGTACAGGTGTCCCTGACTCTATTGCTGATGTCTTTAATCATGCATCATTTAAGATTATTACAGCATATAAAACAGTAATATTAGAGAGCACAGATACGTAAGTATCTGTATAAGGGGAGAGGCCCATGTAAAAATCCTGTTTTCTTGAGAATGAGAAAGTGATTCTACAGAAGTATAGGTCTTTTTTCAGTTCCAGGAATGTGGTATCTTTCAGCATAGTAGAAGCAGTAGAGTGTTGGCTAACACAGTACAACACACTACTGCTTCTACAGGAGTATAGAAGACGTGGTAGCAGTATGTAGGTTGTGGCTGAGGTAGGGCCAGATTTAAAATAAGGCACTGTAGACTCCTGTCTACAGGCACCTGATGATGGAAAGGCGGCTCACTTCCAAATGCCTTTCTCCGTCCTTCCCTATGCTTAGTCCCAAACTGAGTGTGAATAATAGGTTACTCACCCATTTATCGGCATTCCACTGACGAGATCTCCCTTCAGTCGGGGGCACCATAATACTGGGGGTACCTTTTACTACCTAATAATAAGGGGCATCTGCTTCTACCTATGACAGGCAGGGAAAGTAAGGGAGAAGTGACAGCTGGGCCAGCCAGCACACTTGTGATGCGGTTTGGTGGGGATTTGTAGGTTCATGGATGGCGAAATCTAGGGTGCCAGGACATCTGTGCCTATAGGCTCCTGTGACGTAAATCCGGGCCTGGGCTGAGGTGATATTTGGAAAATAGTGAAGCGATCCATTGTTCTATTGTAGTCCTCACAGTGGGACACACTTACATTGTAAGTCCTTGAATACATGTCCCTTTTGCATACATTTGCGTTAATATACTTCACAACCAAAGTGCTATATGCAGATCACAGAACTACTTGCCCATTCTCCAACCCAACAGGTTTCGGCCTTCTGCCATTGTCTGGGGTAATGGGGTGTGAGCTGCAATATTGGGCAATATATAGAAATGAGCTTACAGAGTTATTAATTACCAGTGTCCTGTTTGCCCATCCCTACCTATGGGATCATTCTCCTGTAGTGATTGATTGCATTATCTGCTTCCTCAGTCAGGGGCTGTCAGCTGACTCATGACTCAGTCCTATGGGAGATCAATCCCATAGATAGTGACAGGGGACCAGGACACCAGGCATTCATGACGCTGTAAATTCAATACTTTATATTGCCCAGTATTGGTGCTCGCTCTTCATTGAGAAAATTGTTCTGTGATCTGCACATAGCACTTTGTTTGTGCAGTATATTGTAGTGCAGTTATATGAAAAATGGTCCTGAATGCAGGGGCCCACAATGTTAGTTTCTATTGCTGGAACCTTTATAATTAACTGCATACATGTTTTGGTAAAACTTTTTATACTATATCATTATTTGTGTGGGGGTAGATATTTGTGAGTCTGTGTCTCTCTGTGCACTTAATGGCTGCAGTAAGTCTGAGATTCTGATTGGATTAGATAGTAGTGAAGTGCTGAGGAGTTACTGGAATTTGCAATTGGATCCTCTGGCAGCTGAGTGCTACTTGGGACAACACTTGTGTGCACTGGCAAACGGAGGGAGCTATTCCGGGTATCTGGAACACCCCCCCTGCACTGAGCTGTGTATTCAGCCAGGGAAGCCCGCATAATATAAACAGCCTCGTTCTCCCTCTCTTCTTACTTCTGGTGCCTCCCTCCAGCTAATAGAATGAGAGAGGCAGCCCAGCTTCCCTCACAACGAGCTTCCCCCACAACGAGATGCAGCCTGCAGTGAGAGAATGTTGATTCTGGAGTCCCGGACTCTCCACAGCACAGAAGTGTCAGACATGATGCAATTAGAGGGCAGGCAAGCTGGTAAATATACACAGCATGATGCAGAGCTTGCCTGGACTCAGGGTTCATGAGCAAACATCTGTATGGTCTCACCCCATTGTTATAATGACTGCATGTGTGAATAAGGTGTTAAACAAGTTGAAAAGTTTTTGACAGTCCCTAGACTCCAGGAGGGTTCTTTCTGACTTGTGTGGGAGACTGGCAGGGACAGGAGTCCGATTACAGGCATGTAGCCTGTCTGATGTGGGACTGCAATACAGATAAGTTCTCTTCTCCATCTCAGGCTATTCTCAATTTCTCCACTCCTCTCTCTGGGCTAGTGTAACGCCAAAATGACAATAGCAATCGCTAGCAATTTGTGAGTGTGATTTTGTGAAGCGATTTTCAGAGCGATTTTTGAATGAATCGCTCAAAAACATGCTACATGCAGTATACCTGCGATTTTGAAAAAGTCACAACGCTGCTGTGGGAACACCCTCATAGGGTAACATTAGCCAAGCGCTTTTCAAATCACTGTTGATTTGAAAAACGCTCAGAAGCACTCTTGGTGTGCACCAGCCTCCTTCATTCACTTTTGTTTCCCTCTTCCCCTAGAGCTGGCTGTGTCTTCTTGTCATACAGGAAAGCTAAATAAAAGTGCAATTCTAGTGAGGCAAAATATTATTTAGTATTTATATATCGCCTCAATCTTCCGCAGATGCATATATCCCTGCATTATATGGGTATCGCTTGTGGTATGTGACACTATGTAGCATATTCCACTGAATTGTCCAAACTAAGTCTATCTCCCATTCCTCTCTCTGGGAGTTGTTCCAGCGCTGTACCCCGTTCAAATTTGCTGCTACCAGAAGCCCTCAGAAACACTCGTGTCCTTGAGTACTTCCAAAGATAGGCAGCTCCGTAATACGCCAGCGCACCTTTGTGCATGGGCAGTGTGGAGCCACCTGTATTCGGAAGCACTCGAGGACATAAGTGCTTCTGGACCTTTCAGGAATCCCCCCCTTAAAAAACCTGCGTTTGCCCCTGGTGTGTGGGATGCATTTTTCACATGCAGAAAAACAATTGACAGCAATGCAAAACTGTCAGACAACTCATGCAGAAAAAATGACGCACAGAAAAACTGACGAATGGAGACAGGCCCTTAGAGCACCGGTATCTTCTACTTTTGTTATATATTGAAACCCAACCCAATTTCCAGTTTACTAATTTCATTTTTTTTTACCTTCATGGTTTTAGTCTGCACAAATATTACCGTATTTTTCGGACTATAAGATGCACTTTTTCTCCCCCAAAGGAGGGGGAGAAAAGTCAGTGCGTCTTATAATCCGAATGTGTGGCCATGTGTCCCCCGCAAGCAAATTTAAGTGCATGCTGCCTCTTTTACACAGCCGCGGGCATAAAGTCCTGCATCCTCCTGCTTCCTGCTTCCTACTTCCTGTTTATTTTTCTGTTCGGCTCATGCCGCTGATGAGTCAGAAAGGGCGCTATCTCTGCCGGCTCTCACACTCTGCACTCCCCGATGACAACGGCTGACATCAGTGCAGAGACTGCAGTGCACTGTCTCTCTGGCTTCATCCCATCTTTAACGGCTTCTCATACATCAAAGCAGCTGCAAGCACGTGCCCTGAGAAGCCCGAGGAGAATGTTTTTTTTCACATCCCTCTCTCCTGTGACCCTCTTCCTCCCCCTCTCTGCTGCACGCTCTGGATTACAGCCCGAGGTCAGATCTTCGTGCACAGTCTTCACGTGAAACAGGTACAAACTCTACCGGGAGAAGCCTGTGTCTGTGTGCATTCTTCACATTCCTTGCATTCCAGCCCTTGATCCGCTGTTCCATCTGGTAACCGTTAGCAGTGAGTAAGAAGCCTTTGAAAGTTTTTCTGATCGTCCCCACTCCTGTGTCCGTGTCTCATTCATCTAATTCACTGTGTGCTGGCTTTGGAATCCCCCTCCCAGCCTGAGTACATCTCTTCATCCACACAGGCATCAGGCTGAGGTATTGGGGCATATGAGACTATATAGAAATTCTGGTACACTTTTCTGCATATGGGTGCTGCCAGCTGGTGATGTCATTTGTGTGATGTATGGGTGCTGCCAGCTGGTGATGGCATTTGTGTGATGTATGGGTGCTGCCAGCTGGTGATGGCATTTGTGTGATGTATGGGTGCTGCCAGCTGGTGATGTATGGGTGCTGCCAGCTGGTGATGGCATTTGTGCGATGTATGGGTGCTGCCAGCTGTTGATGGCATTTGTGTGATGTATGGGTGCTGCCAGCTGGTGATGGCATTTGTGTAATGTATGGGTGCTGCCAGCTGGTGATGTATGGGTGGTGCCAGCTGGTGATGTCATTTGTTTGATGTATGGGTGCTGCCAGCTGGTGATGGCATTTGTGTGATGTATGGGTGCTGCCAGCTGGTGATGGCATTTGTGTGATTGCTTCCAGCTAATGATGGCATTTGTGTGATGTATGGGTGCTGCCAGCTGGTGATGGCATTTCTGTGATGTATGGGTGCTGCCAGCTGGTGATGTATGGGTGGTGCCAGCTGGTGATGTCATTTATGTTATGTATGGGTGCTGCCAGCTGGTGATGGCATTTGTGTGATGTATGGGTGCTGCCAGCTGTTGATGGCATTTGTGTGATGTATGGGTGCTGCCAGCTGTTGATGGCATTTGTGTGATGTATGGGTGCTGCCAGCTGGTGATGGCATTTGTGTGATGTATGGGTGCTGCCAGCTGGTGATGGCATTTGTGTGATGTATGGGTGCTGCCAGCTGGTGATGGCATTTGTGTGATGTATGGGTGCTGCCAGCTGCTGATGGCATTTGTGTGATGTATGGGTGCTGCCAGCTGGTGATGTATGGGTGCTGCCAGCTGGTGATGGCATTTGTGCGATGTATGGGTGCTGCCAGCTGTTGATGGCATTTGTGTGATGTATGGGTGCTGCCAGCTGGTGATGGCATTTGTGTAATGTATGGGTGCTGCCAGCTGGTGATGTATGGGTGGTGCCAGCTGGTGATGTCATTTGTTTGATGTATGGGTGCTGCCAGCTGGTGATGGCATTTGTGTGATGTATGGGTGCTGCCAGCTGGTGATGGCATTTGTGTGATTGCTTCCAGCTAATGATGGCATTTGTGTGATGTATGGGTGCTGCCAGCTGGTGATGGCATTTCTGTGATGTATGGGTGCTGCCAGCTGGTGATGTATGGGTGGTGCCAGCTGGTGATGTCATTTATGTTATGTATGGGTGCTGCCAGCTGGTGATGGCATTTGTGTGATGTATGGGTGCTGCCAGCTGTTGATGGCATTTGTGTGATGTATGGGTGCTGCCAGCTGTTGATGGCATTTGTGTGATGTATGGGTGCTGCCAGCTGGTGATGGCATTTGTGTGATGTATGGGTGCTGCCAGCTGGTGATGGCATTTGTGTGATGTATGGGTGCTGCCAGCTGGTGATGGCATTTGTGTGATGTATGGGTGCTGCCAGCTGGTGATGGCATTTGTGTGATGTATGGGTGCTGCCAGCTAGTGTTCGTGTAGGTTTTTGTAGGAACTTAATAAAAGCATGTGTTACCCAGAAAAAAACTTTGGCGTTATCTAGCCACATGATTGAATCCTGCAGCTCACTCACTTGCTTATATTAAGTCATTAATTAGTTCCTTCTAATGCTTCATGTCACATTCTGACCACAAAAGAGCAGACAGTGCTAGTGAGACAGGTGGTTCAAAATGGTTATTTGGGACTCCAGTGCAAGTTAGTGTAGGCGAGGAAGCATATGTTAAAAAAAAAGATAGTTTGGGGGGGTAAAAGTCCATAAGACCTCTCTGCACTATGGATGCACCAGGTTTAGTATATATATATATATTATTTTTTCCCTAGTTTTAGGTCTCTAAACCTTGGTGCGTCTTATAGTCCGGAGCGTCTTATAGTCCGAAAAATACGGTATATGCTATCTATACTGAGAATTAGTAGCATAAGGATTGATTCAGTATCTTCATTTCAAGAGAAACAATTTTCTGTTCCTCGTTCTTAAAATATATTTGAATAAATCTTGTTACATATTAAAAATATTTGTTCAGATATTAGCTAGATGTATAATTTATGAAGAAATGTAGCTATTCCCTTAAAAGTCCCTCATACGAGTCACTCCTTTCGTTTTGCTATTAGACAGTCTGGGGATGTAGAAGTTTTGAGATTTACTAGCAATATTTTGTTATAAGCACCTTTTTTACCCAGATTTCATAGTATATAATATGAAACAGGTTATATCATTCTACCACAGTGCACCTGGGACGCAGTACTTCAGATTTATGCCTAGGCAAAGTCCCCTGATGGAAGCTCCAGGGCTGTGTTCTTTATAATGAAACATAGTGTTTCTTGGCAAAAGAATATTGCGAGTATATATTTTGATATGGAATCATTTTCTGTAGGCAGGCTTAAAATGTAGGTGATAAGTAACTTTAAATGTAACAGCATTTAAATCATGGGCATACTGAGTAGGCCTTATCACAATAGAGATGTTTGCAAGTGACACAGAGAAGCATGTGTAATTCTGCAAAATTGAACTTTTGATAACCTTGTATGTACTCAGAATCCGATTTATAAGAGAGTGCAATCATGTCACATCCCTTAATGCATTGTTTTAAACACATACAGCTTAATGTGAATCTACAGTATATGGTATTAGGCAAAGATAAAACCGCATGTGTTAAATTGAACAAGTTAAAAGAAACCTAAAGGTGGCCATACATCAAGCGATTTTGGTGGCCAATTGACCAAGAGACAGATCTATCTCTGAATGAATCTGATCAGAGAGAGATCTGTTGGTTGCAAAACCACAGGCCGATTCCAGATCGATTTCAGCATAAATTATTATGGAAATCAGCCTATTAACACCACCTTGTCGCCTCAACTTTGACAAGATTCCCAGTCCCTGCACTGGCCACTCAGCCTCACAGCATGATGGAACCACCACCATATTTTACTGTAGGTAGCAGATGTTTTTCTTGAAATGCTGCGTTCTTTTTCCTCCATGCATAATGCCCCTTGTCATGCCCAAATAACTCAATTTTAGTTTCATCAGCCCACAGCACCTTATTCCAAAATGAAGCTGGATTCTCCAAATGTGCTTTAGCATACCTCAAGCGGCTCTTTTTGTGCTGTGGCGGATAAAAGGCTTCCTCTTCATCACTCTTGCATACAGCATCTCCTTGTGTAAAGTATGCAGAATGGTTGAATGATGCACAGTGACTCCATCTGCAGCAAGATGATGTTGTAAGTCTTTGGATCTGGTCTGTGGGTTGACTCTGACTGTTCGCACCATTCGTTGCTTCTGTCTATCCAAGATTTTTCTTGGTCTGCCACTTTGAGCCTTAACTTGAACTGAGCCTGTTGTTTTCCATTTCCTCAATTTGTTCCTAACTGTGGAAACAGACAGCTGAAATCTCTGAGACCACTTTTTATATCCTTCCCCTAAACCATGATGGTGAACAATCTTTGTCTTCAGGTCATTTGAGAGTTGTTTTGAGACCCCCATGTTGCTACTCTTCAGAGAAAATTAAAAGAGGAGGGAAACTTACAATTGACTCCCTTAAATACTCGTTCTCATAATTGGATTCACCTGTGTATGTAGGTCAGGGGTCACTGAGCTTACCAAGCCAATTTGAGTTCCAATAAATAGTTCTAAAGATTTTGGAATAAATAAAATGACAAAAGTGCCCAGATTTATGCACCTGCCTTATTTTATTTAAACAATTATTGCGCACTTTCTGTAAATCCAATAAACTTCATTTCACTTCTCAAATATCACTGTGTGTGTCTCCTATATGATATATTTAGCTGACATTTATTATCGTAAGAACCAACGATTTATACAGGACAGTCATTATTATTATTATTATTATTTAGTATTTCTATAGCGCCGACATCTTATGCAGCGCTGTACAGAGAATATATTCTTGTCACTAACTATCCCTCAGCGGAGCTCACAATCTAATCCCTACCATAGTCCTATGTCTATGTATGTGTCGTGTAGTGTATGTATCACAGTCTAGGCCAATTTGTTTTTTTTGTTTTTGTTTTTTTTGTTTTTAAGGGGAAGCCAATTAACTTATCTGTATGTTTTTGGGGTGTGGGAGGAAACCGGAGTGCCCGGAGGAAACCCACGTAGACACGGGGAGAACATACAAACTCCTTGCAGGTGTGGACCTGGCTGGGATTTGAACTAGGGACCCAGAGCTGCAAGGCAAGAGCGCTAACCACTACGCCACCTTGCTGCCCTTGTTAATCATGAGTATTAACAAGGTTGCCCAAACGTTCGCATCCCAGTGTATGACCACCTTAGTCATCATGCAAAACAAAGTAATCCCTGATGAAGACTGTAAATACACACACACACACACACACACACACACACACACACACACACACACACACACACACACACACACACACACTCACAAAACTGTATTTGCTGGATGGTGTACTGGTTAAAGACATCATCTTTGACGTAGGGGACCAGGGTTCCTGGCTGGAGCTAGTTGCTTATTCAGTGTGGAATGCTTGGTCAAAACGCTTTATGCTCCAAGGTGGCCTACTCATGTTGCCCTTAGTGACTGCATAGCGGTTGCCCTTTTTAACAGGTTGTGCCTTGCACCCTTTTTAACTGCTTTGGTAAAAAAAAAGGTAATGGGTAATATTCCCATTAAAATGCATTTAGAAAAAAAAATTCTTAGCAAAAAGTACTACCCAAAGAAAGCCTAATCGGTGGTAAAAAAAAACAAGATATAGATCATTTAGCTGTGATAAGTAGTGATAAAGTTATTGGCAAATGGATGGCAGGAGCGCTGAAATGATGCATAAGGTGAAAACATGCTGAAGGCTGAAGTGGTTAAATAATGTTTGATTTATAAATTGAACTGATAGTTTTGAAAATCTACTAAAATCCCACAAAGTATTCTGCCACAAGCTTTACATGTTTAAAAGGATGGCACAACTCAAAGTAAGGTTTCAGCTGTAGGTCTAGTAAAATTATCTACTTGCCTTGTTCTTTGGTAACTCCAGTGGTTTCTTTACTGGTGTTTGCTCTAGTCTCTCCCACTTTAGATGGTAGGGGTGTTCCCTATCAATGCCAGGTATTCACACTATAGACTTGAAGGCCCATATGCAATAAACTTTTTCACCTGAGTTTTCTTCTAGGTAATATTTTCACAATTTGTAAATAAAATTCCATTTAAACCACCAGCAAGCCAGAAAATACTCGAAATAATTTTGTTAGTACCTTTTCACCTATTTTTGGTAGTTTTTCAATTGCAGTGCTGAAACATTATTTTAAAATGGATCCGAGATGAAAAACTAACTCTAACAAGTAACTTGTCTATATATCTTATCTAAAGTTTAGATAGTTTACACAGCATATCTAGCTGCAAACAGCTTCAAAAGCTTATGATTATTTATTCCTGTGATACGAGGGCAGCCATGTTCTTTTTGTCACATTGTCACAGGCTGAGGGCTGGAGATGCTTTCAGCTTGCCTGTGTGTAAATTCAGTCCCCTCTCCTCCTCCCTCCTCCCCTCTGCCTCTGAAATCAATGGCCAGTAACCTCCTCCTGCCCAGATTGAGCTCCCATAAGCCCTTGCTACAGTGCCAAGGCACAAAAGAAGCTCTGGACGAGGCTTGTTTAGTTTATAAAGAATTAGTGTATTAAAACAAAACAAAAAAAGTATTTGTCTTGAGGAATGCCCTATAAACTATATGAAAGGAACACAATTATGCAATGAGTAAAAGTTTATCTCGGATCCACTTTAAATACGAGATGAAAAATTATCTCCTAGGAGAAAACTGGGCCAAAATCTCTTATACTTTCAAAACCTGGACTTACAGTTATAGGTGGTCTGATCCTTTGATATGCATTTATTTTTTACAGCATGGATTTAAAAACTATGTACACAATTTCAGTAATGCGAAAGCATTACTCTTTATCAGCTTTTTTGTGTGGCTGTCACAGAATTGCTTCCTAAAGCTTCAGTCTGTGGTGACACTTTTAAATGGTATTATAAATATTAAAAGGAATACATTTTATATATTTATAGGGAACGTTACAGGGACGTAACCAGAAATCACTGGGCTCCCCTGCAAAACTTTAGAGGGGGCCCCTCCCCCCCCCCTTGCTTTCTGTACAGGTAAACTGAGAACCAATGTTAATCAGTTGGTAAGCTCACATTTGAATTTGTTTTCCCCATGCAGATAAAAACAGACAGCAGTGAAGCACTGCACATGTTTTCTCTATCAATTACATTAGCTTCTGTGATAAAACGGGTATGTTTTCACACATATAGACACACATGGGGCTTGATTCACTAAACCATGATAACTGCTATCACGATCATGCTAGCATTTTGCATGTAACATTTGGCGCACGCTATCGCAAATTTTCATGTGCAGAATGCGATATTTCGCAAGGAAACGCGGCTGTTTTCACGTGAAAATTTGCGTTTTCCGAATGAAAAAATGTTACGCGCGTAATAACGTGCGCAAAACACTAGCGCGACCGTGATACCAGTAATCACGGTTTAGTGATTCAAGCCCCTGGTGTGCAGAAAACACATACAGAAAACTGCCAGATGAGTGTGCTCCCAGCCTTAACTTATTACACTCACTCTGTCCATCTCTGATGGAGCAGAACTGGCTCTGCAGACTTCCCCAGCATCACTAAAGTACAGAGCACTTGGGGAGAGTGAAGAAGTTGGGGGCTGGGCACTGTACACAAGAACCTGCTTCACACTGAATGGGACTGTCTACAAATCTTTGTCTACAAAACTGTGTAAATCCGTATTGGTGGCTGAGAAGATGCAGCCATTAGAACAATTGTGCAGAAAGCAGAACATTTTTCTCTCCGTGCCCTTAGCTGTCAGTCTCTCAGGATGGGGAAAATAAACTTTCCCCCATGGGGCCCCCTGAGGCTTCTGGGCCCCCCTGCGGCTGCATTTCTTGCAGGGTCTATTGTTATGCCCCAAGAACGTGATAAGGTAGCAGTAAGAGGAACACTGCAATAAATATTCTCGTGGTTATGTAATCACTATTTTATATATAGCGGTAACAGGAAAAAATTTAGATAATGCAGGGATAAATATGTAATGTTGCATCAACATGCTTTTTCTAAACCCTCCCTTAAGTCTTTAAACTTCTGGATGCTGCCATAAGATTTGCAAATAACTACCTACTGAGCATCCATGGCAGCAGCAATGTGACGCCAAAGGCAAGTGGAAGCAATTTTTTTCTCGTGCTGTGATGAAAATAGTCCCAGCTATGCTCTTAACTTTTATTGACTGGTGAGCTTTGTAGCCTGGAATGTTTGTATTTTTGTTAAATCCAGCAATATTCTTTTAATATGAATGTAAACAAACAATATAGAGAACATTCAATCCATCCAAATGCTGTCAAAACACTCCATTGTCTGTTGATGAAAAGAATTGTGTTTCTAGGCTCACAGTAATCATTTGTCTGTCTGCATTTTGTTTCAGTGAGTAAGCAGAGATTTATTTTCATATCAGATTCTTTGAATTCTATAAATGTATAAGAAAGGAAACCATGAAGCTCTACAGTGTTCATAGGAACAGTCATCATTAGACATGTCACATCTAATGGTTATTTTTTCTTATTTCTTTAAAGGCAACATTAACTGAGAGGGATATGGATATACAGATCTAGGGATACCATCTAGAGGCATAACCACATGCCATGCCCCTCACCCCACAATAAACCTTGAACAGGGCCTTCCACTGCTTCCCTACTCACATAATGACCCCCAGGCAATCAAGCTACAAGGTCTACAGCAGGGGTGCCCAGTAGGTTGATCGCGATCTACCGGTAGATCGCAACCGACTACTGGATAGATAGCATCTGCGTGGCCACGTCCCATCAAATGTTTCTGCCTCCTTCCTCAGGGAAGAGATGGGGAGGGGGGATCCGCGGCTGAAGGGGAGAGGGCCTATACTTAGCGACCTATACTGGGCACCTATACTTAGCTACGTGTATTGGGCACCTGTACTTAGCTACCTATATTTGGCACCTATACTTAGCTACCTATACTGGGCATCTATACTTAGCTACCTATACTGGGCACCTATACTTAGCTACCTGTAATGGGCACCTATACTCTCCTATACTTAACTACCTGTACGGGGCACCTATACTTAGCTACCTATACTGGGCACCTATATTTAGCTACCTATACTGGACACCTATACTTAGCTACCTATACTGTGCATCTATACTTAGCTAGCTATACTGAACACCTATACTTAGTTGCCTATAATGGGCACCTATATTAGCTACCTATACTGGGCACCTATATTTAGCTACATGTAATGCGCACCTATACTCACCTTTACTTAGCTACCTATACTGGGCACCTATACTTAGCTACCTATATTGGGCACCTATACTTAGCTACCTGTACTAGTAGATCTCCTGGTAGCGGCAAATGTCAAAGTAGCTTGCGAGCTGACAAAGTGTGGACATTCCTGGTCTAGGGACCTAGTTGCAGGCTAAATGGTTGGGAATGTTGCTACATAGTGGCACAGTAGCATGCTGTTCCAGCTGCAAGGAAAAGAACATATAGAATTGCTTGAGAATATCATCGCCCGAAATGTTTATGCTATCATTTATTTATTTTTCATCATAACCTTACCATTGCATTGAATCTGTGAATCTGTGCTATCCCACTCACCTCAACCACCAACATGCACAACTGCTCACAGTAGTCTACATTTAGCCCTTTACCCTTAAAGGACTTACGAGCCGAAGCAAAAAAAAAAAGTTAATTACCTTAGCTGAATGTCAGACCTCAGGGCAAACGATTCGTGCCTCCCTTGCTATTTATAGACCCTCTGTCATGTTAATCCAGCTATTATTAGTGGCCCCGACCCTGGCCAGGGTCGCCTTAGCTCATGACGATTAGAATCGCTGCTTTAAAACTCCTCTGTCTACAGCCCTGGGAGTGCACATCGTCGCTCGGTATACTGTTATACGTCATGTGGGCGTCACCACATGACAGCCCACATGACTGACTGCACTTCGAGCTGGCCGCGCCCCCTCAGCACAGAATACCAGCGCTGAGCGAGGGAGGACGTTACCTAGCTACAGGACTTGTTAACTGCAGATTTGAATAAAATAACGTACTCTGCAAATCTGCAGTAAACAAATCCTGTAGCTAGGCAACGTCCTCCCTCGCTCAGCGCTGGTATTCTGTGCTGAGGGGGTGCAGCCGGCTGTCATGTGGTGATGCCCACATGACGTATTACAGTATACCGAGTGGCGATGTGCGCTCCCAGGGCTGTAATCCAGGCAGAGGAGTTTTAAAACGGCGATTCTAATCTTCATGAGCTAAGGCGACCCTGGCCCAGGTCGGGGCCACTAATCAAAGCTGGATTAACATGACAGAGGGTCTATAAATAGCAAGGGAGGCACGGATCGTCTGCCCTGAGGTCTGACATTCAGCTAAGGTAATTAACTTTTTTTTTTTTGCTCCAGCTCGTAAGTCCTTTAACATCAACATTTCCCACTCCCACTACCCAGTAGTAAGCTTTACCTTCTACAAACCATGGCTGTCCCGATACATTTGACACTTAAACTTTTCTTGACAAATCTCTAGCACTAAACCCAATTTCTTTCTCTAACCCTAACTTGAACTTCTTAAATGGCCCCTAATTTTAAACTACTGTACTATTACAGTACATTACAAGTTTTTTTTTTTTTTTTTGGCTGCCATTTGGGGGCCATACTAGCTACTAATCTAATATGTGTATCATGTGATTTATATCATGTCTTTATTATTTTAGCACTTTGTTTGGCACTCTAGCACTTTATATTGTACACTCCTGACGAAGTTTCTACTTTAATGAAACGAAACATGTAGGGTTTATGGGTGTAGGGGTATAATAATTCCAAATTGGGAACTTGGTAGGCCTGTCCAAGTGACAAATAACCCTTGTCCGCCAACCCAATTTTTCACGTGTTCACTATTATTAAAAATGGATTTAAGCCAGACAATTACTAACAATATTAAAAGCTACGTTTTATTCCATTTTCCCTCCCAAAAGGTATTATGTTGTTTATCTTGAAATCAGGTGTGCTTAAATTTGACATTACAAGTTACACTACTAGTTTAGAAATGGCCCAAACTGTTCACCTGAGAATATTTTGCAGCAAACAACGTGTGTTCACGTTCTCCTCTGTTTGCAAACATATGGCGTGTTCAACCTGCCCCCTATACATTATAATGGAGCCAAAAATGTACCCCTCACCCCAGAGTCAGCAGACACATGGCAGCCAATCAGCTATCCCTCCTACCTGGACCCCCCCCCCCCCCCCACACACACACACACACTTATCAGAAATACAGAACAGCAGCCATTTTACACTCTGCCTGCATGCTGTGTGAAGAAGTAGGGAGAGAGCTGAGCTGCAGATAGGGAAAGTGTTAGTTAGGCCTGTGTTCTGTGTCCCCGGTGGAGTTTCTTGCTGCTAAAGTACAAATTCACCATCTACATAAACCCCAGGGCCCTTCTAAAGGCTTTGTTTTGATCTTGTATTGCTGTTCATTGTGTCTACACAGTGCACTTTAGCTGTTGCAGACAGGTGCAGTCAGTGCTTAGTGCAACAGTAGTTTACCCTTCTATGGGCTGTTTTTTCTTTTTCTTGCTATTGTTGTATTGCAATTCTGTGTGGCCAGTGCACCCATCAGCTGTTTGAGACAGGTCTGCTGGTCCTAGTTGTGCACCGACCATAACTCAATAATCCTTCACCACCACTACTGGCATCTAGTATCCACTATTGCTCGTGCAGATACAGTGTTTTTTTTGGTCACTTAACTGTCATTGAACTACTTCAGCCCGACCATAGGGGCTGGAAAACCTCTATAGCCTGCACTCCCTCGAACATGCGCACCAGCACGGTGGCCACTACACACCACTACACAAAGGTTGCCTCCAAGAGGACAATAATCTATATCCTGGAGGTGTCAACTAGCAAAGACAATGATTTGCTCACCTGACGTTATCACTAACGCTCTTTGCGTTTTTTTGAGGTGCGTTTAATGTGACGTTTCGTCTGTCAGTGTGAACTGGGCTTAACCCGTACACTACCTTATCACTGTGCACGCACATTGGACGTTTTAAAGCACTTAATGCCACAAATATGGAATGTACTGTGATTTCTGCCCTTTAGAGATTAAAACACGACTCTGAGTCAACTATGTAATATTTTTGGAGACTTTTGCCATGGATCCCCCTCCGACATGCCATGGTCCAGGTGTTAGACCCCTTGAAATAACTTTTCCATCACTTTTGTGGCCAGAAAAAGTCTTTCTAGGTTTTAAAATTCATCTGCCCATTGAAGGCTATGGCGGTTCACCCGTTCGTGAATTTTTGTGGTAAATTCGCGTTTGCGTTCGGAAACTGAAAACGCGATGCTCACTACAATAGTTAGTGCAAACTTAACCCAAGGCTTCTATCTAACCTTAACTCATAATACTACAGTAACCTTCACTGTACCTTAACAAATCAAAAAGTCTGAAGTCTTGTACACATGCTAGATCGAATTGATAGTCATTTGTTTTTTTGAGGATAAACTGCAAAAAGTAAATACAATTATTCATTCTTGCTACAGTAGCATAATATTTTATGAAATCTTACCTTTGATGTATTTACTGTTGAAGCTTGTATGTTGCTTTATAATGGAAACTATAACTGTGGGAGGTCATAATATTGCTAATGCAATAGAACCCAGCAGTGAACTAGACTCAGCATGCACTGAAGGCATTATGCAGTTAGGCTGTAAAAGGCTTTGGCAGATAAAGTAACCTAATGTGGAATTAAACTTTCCAGACAGACTGTTAACAGAATAAAAATTACTCACTAGTTTGGAGCAGAAATCCTGCTTACAGGATTCAATTCTAAGCAGCTCTAAATGAAATGTGTAAATTGGCCAGTGGGAGAAAAAAAAATGTGTACCATGTAAGCAAAATCTGCACAGATATAAGGCTTGGAGCAATATAGCTGCACAAATATATCAGGATTATTATATAAGTCGAGTGGGACTCACTATTTTTATGTGACAGATGTGTAATCCCCAAATACCAAAACTCTGCAGGGTGGTAGGGGATCGGCGGATCTATACTGAAAAGTGGCCGTGGAAGGGAGGGGGGCCCGCTGGAGCGCTCAGCAACAGTACTGTGGACGGGACACACAATGGTGGTGGTAACCCTACAGTTTAAGCAGCTCACTGTGGGACTTAATGAGGCCTGTGGCAGGCCTCATATTCAGGGCCCTAGGGAATTGCCTTCATTTTCTCAGGGCCCTAGGCAGTTGCCTCGATTGCCTTGGTGGTAATCCAGCCTTGCAGCAGGTTACTGACAATGCACAGTTTATATTAAGAAAAAAAGCCTTCTGTTAAATTGGAATGTCTTATTTGCTTATATTTTTCAAACAGGTTGATTTTAGACACACACAAAAGTATTCCCCTTACCCTCCCACTATACATTGGGGCTATACCAGCCATGCTCCCTGGCTATAGGACCTGGCAAGAGGCAGAGATAAACCCTGCAGGCTTGAGGTCCCCCCTCCCCCAACTCATTTACCAGTTCCTCCTAACCAGCATCAATGGGGGAAAGGCCCTAAATTAAGAGAGCAACATACATCACCAACCCTTTTACTCCTTGGCTTCTCTTCAAAATGCTGTTGAGTACACACTCAAGTAATAGCAATAAAAGACAAAAAATAACACACAAAGTGTAAACATCTCTTACACAAAATATACCATAGCAGCAAGAACTGTGCATTCACAGACAGTTTAAGCAGACAATAAGAGGGCCAACAGAGCGGCCCGTCCTGAACAACTAGGTAAGTGTAGTCAGTGCAAGAAAAAGGAAAAAATAATTCCAATAAGAACATTAACGATACATGAATAGGGCAATCTTATCCCACCTGACCTGAATCCAGCGTATCCTGAGAATCTAGCCAAATCAGTAGCGTCCCTACCATAGGGCGGCAGGGGGCGCCCCGCACCGGGTGTCGGGCGCCCCAGGGGGTGTCATCAAGGCCTCCCACAGAGGCCTGTGCAGGACAGGAGGGGGAAGCAGCACGGAAAGGAGGGGTGGCGGGGAAGGCGGCGGGGAGGGGGGCCGGACCCCCCACCTCCCTCACCTGGGTCCCCTCCTTCTGGCGCTTCCCCCTCCTAATTAGCAGCAGCGGGCAGCAGCGGGCAAGAGGACTTACTTACCTCCTTCCTGCGTTCCAGGCGATGGAAAATAGCGTCATCGTCACGTGACGCTGGTCTCCGCCTTCTCCACCGCTCACTGTGCTTCCTGATTGGCGGAAGCACAGTGAGCAACAGAGAAGTCGGAGACCAGCGTCGCGTGAGGATGACGTTATGCGCCACCGGTATCGCCAGGAGCAGGTGAGTGAGTCTTCTTCGCCGCTGCTGCCCGCTGCTGCTAATTAGGAGGGGGAAGCGCCAGAAGGAGGGGGACCCAGGTGAGGGAGGTGGGGGGTCCTGCCCCCCTCCCCGCCCCCCCTCCTTCCAGGCTTTCCTCACACTGGGGGCAACTAAACTAGCTATACTGGGGGCAATTATACTAGTTATTCTGGGGGCAATTATACTAGCTATTCTGGGGGCAATTATACTAGCTATTCTGGGGGCAACTGTACTGGCTATACTGGGGGCAACTAAACTAGCTATACTGGGGGCAACTAAACTAGCTATACTGGGGGCAGCTATACTTGGGGCAGCTATACTCGCTATACTGGGGGCAACTAAACTAGCTATACTGGGGGCAGCTATACTGGGGGTAACTAAACTAGCTATACTGGGGGCAACTAAACTAGCTATACTGGGGGCAGCTATACTGGGGGCCAGCTATACTGGGGGCAACTAAACTAGCTATACTGGGGGCAGCTATACTAGCTATACTGGGGGCAGCTATACTAGCTATACTGGGGACAGCTATACTGGGGGCAGCTATACTAGCTATACTGGGGGCAGCTATACTAGCTATACTGGGGGCAGCTATACTAGCTATACTGGGGGCAGCTATACTAGGGGCAGCTATACTGGGGGGCAGCTATACTAGCTATACTGGGGGCAGCTATACTGGGGGCAGCTATACTAGCTATACTGGGGGCAACTATACTAGCTATACTGGGGGCAGCTATACTAGCTATACTGGGGGCAGCTATACTAGCTATACTGGGGGCAGCTATACTAGCTATACTGGGGGCAGCTATACTAGCTATACTGGGGGGCAGCTATACTGGGGGCAGCTATACTAGCTATACTGGGGGCAGCTATACTAGCTATACTGGGGGGCAGCTATACTGGGGGCAGCTATACTAGCTATACTGGGGGCAGCTATACTAGCTATACTGGGGGCAGCTATACTAGCTATACTGGGGGCAGCTATACAGGGGGCAAATATACTAGCTATACAGGGGGCAAATATACTAGCTATACAGGGGGCAACTATACTAGCTATACTGGGGGCAACTATTGACGATTGAAGTGTTTTGTGGACAGGTCTGCCACACGATTGCATGTATTTTCTGGGAAAATCTGCCGACGTGATTGCATGTATTTTCTGGGCAAATCTGCCGACATGATTGCATGTATTTTCTGGGCAAATCTGCAGACATGATTGAACGTATTCTCTGGGCAAATCTGCAGACATGATTGCATGTATTTTCTGGGCAAATCTGCAGACATGATTGCATGTATTTTCTGGGCAAATCTGCCGACATGATTGAACGTATTCTCTGGGCAAATCTGCACACATTACGTGTATTTTCTTGAGAAAACCTGCACAATTATGTGAATTTTCTGGGGAAAGGGTCACCAAAACTTGGGCCCACTGTCTTTGCATTGCACTTTTAAAGGGAACCCGAGGTGAGAATAATATTGAGGCTGCCATATTTATCTCCTTTTAAGCAATACCAGTTGCCTGGCTGCTGTGCTGGTCCTCTGCCTCTAATTCTTTCAACCACAGACCCTGAACAAGCATGCTTGTTTCTGGTGTGATTCAGTTCACTACTGCAGCCAAATAGATTAGCAGGGCAACTAGTATTGTTTAAAAGGAAATAAATATGGCAGCCTCCATATCACTCTCACCCGGGTTCACGTCAAATTACAGTTAGCTCCGCCCTCATCCGGTCATGGCCACGCCCATTTTTTTGCCGCGGCGCGCTTCACGCGCCGCATGTTGTAGCGCCACCCATTTTTTGCCCCTTTACTTTTTTTTGGGGGGGGTGTCTTATAATACCCAGCACCGGGTGTCAAATGCCCTAGGTACGCCACTGAGCCAAATGTCCCATATCCTCCCAAACTTCACAAGGGACCCACAGTGAGTATAAATTACCTTTTTAAACTGAATTACCTCATTTACCAAAACCTTCCAGTGTGGTATTTGAGGGCTTTCAGTAGCAAACCATTTTAATATTACCGTGTTTCTGGCCAGGAATAGAGTTTCCCTCGAGAAAATTTGTTTCTACTTTGCCAAAGACTTCAATGCAATTTAGGTCAAATTTATTGAAAGAACAATTTCAACTGAAATTTTGACAGATAAAGTCTAATTTTGAGATATTCTGCCATCTCTAATGGGGCTAAAGGTTGGCACAGAAGCTTATCTTATAGGGAATTTGAAAAACTCTAGTGTACTTGAATGTAATACAGATATGATAGATAGATAGATAGATAGATAGATAGATAGATAGATAGATAGATAGATAGATAGATAGATAGATAGATAGATAGATAGATAGATAGAATCCCAAGAGGTTTTATCCAAAATAGAAATTTAAAAATGGCTGAAGTTGGGATGCACAGCTCATCATTGCTGTGCTTTTATAATACCTCTTACATGTTTGGAGTCTTTGTATTGTAAAGTGAACAAAGTTATAATTCACTTCACTTCACTGCATTTTCCATATATTACCCAACTAACCCCTCTGACTATTTTACCCTTACAGCCAGAGCCATTTATATTTTTCAGCGCTCCTCTCATTCATTAAAATAATCCATGTCTTGGTTTTTTTTTGCCACAAGTTAGGCTTTTTGTGAGCAATACTTGATTTCAGCTATTTTTTTTCTCTATGCATTTTTAGGGAAAAACAAGGAAAAAAATGAAAAAAAATGCACTGTTTCTCCAATTCCATCCCCTTTATAGTTTTAAAATAATCAATGCTAGTATTGATTAAAACCCACTCATTTGCCCATTTGTCCTAGCTATTACAACATTTTAATTATGTTCCTAATATGTTCCTAATACAATGTATGGTGACAATATATTATTATAAAGGTGTATTTTTTCTGTTTCTCTTATTTTTTGTACCCTATCAAAAATTACAAGCCCTTATTTGCTATTAGTATACCCTCATGACATACTGTACATATTAAAACAGCTGAGTGCCAAAGGTAACTATTTATGTATTGTTTTAAAAATGCTGTCACTTTGCCTTTTTTTTTTTACAAGTGTTTTATTTTGGTATCTATGGGGGGGGGGGGACAGGGGTTAATAAATATAATGTGTGTGTGTGTGTGTGTGTGTGTGTGTGTGCGTGCGTGCGTGCGTGCGTGCGTGCGTGCGTGCGTCCGTGCGTGTGTGTGTATATGTGTGTGTGTATGCTGTAATGTATTTTATTTATTTCTTTTATATTTACTTTTATTTTTGTCCACTAGATGACACTACACACTTAATCTTGTGTTTACAAGATTAAGTGTAGTTTTTATTTCTTTACTTTTAGCTTTCTTTTTATTGAATGAACGTGGCTCCTGATTGGATCCATGTTTTTTTCATTCACAGGCAATTTAATTGACTTTGGGAACACATGTTTCCATTCACCAATCTATCCCTCTCTAAGTTCAGCCATGAATGAGCGGCAGGGCAGGTGCGCACCCGCCACAAAATGACTGGACGCATGTACGCATCCTTCTTGCGGGGCACTGTACGTCCATTTTGTGTGAAGTGGTTAAAGGGAACTTGAAGTGAGAGGTATAAGGAAGCTGCTATATTTATTTCCTTTAAACATTACCAGTTGCCTGGCTGCCCTCCTGATCTCTTTGACTGCAGTAATGTCTGATTTACACACCTGAAACAGCAGCTAATCTTGCCAGAAGCATCTGATCTGCATGCTTTTTCAGGGTTTATGGCTAAAAGTATTAAGGCAGCGGAGCAGCATGACAGGCAGGCAACTGGTTTTGTTTAAAATTAAAAAAAATATATGTCAGCCTCCAGATCCTTATCACTTCAGGTTCCCTTTAAATCAGGCCCTCAATGTAGTTACCTCCATAATTAAACTATTAAACTATGGTATGTAGGTGATCGTTGAAGGAACATGTTTTTTCTAATAGGTGATGTATCTACCTCCATTTTGCCTGTCAGGATTAACATTGGAGCCCATGAGTGATTATTATGCTATGCTCCAGTGCGGAGGAGCAGAACAAATAAAGAGGAGTGAACACAACCCTGACAGCATTTTTAAATAAGAGAGATTAAATGCACAAGGATTTTCTTCATCATCTTTCATGCTTTGGTCTGTAGTTTGCCAAGATTGGCCATGACAGAGACAGGCATTATATTTCATCCTTCAAGCATTTAATTGTTTTATTTCACACGTAGTGTCACCCTGTGGGGCATATATTAAGATAAATGAGAGGGAAACGACCACAGGCATTAGCCAGATAATAATAATGTGCTTCTACATCACAGTTGTTTATACAAGTAAATTGTATAAATTACTCAGGAACATCTGTGTCTGTAAAGAATAATGTTAGTCATCATATAAAGGCAAATCGGAAGCAAAGTTTAAATTCACGGCTAGCTTAAAGGATATATGTACTTAAGCTATAAACTGTCCATAGCCTCACAACCAACTCTCCTCTCTGTTGTCCATTGAAATCTGGAGGCAGGTAATTTGGGCACTGGCGCCTGCTAATTTGGGTACCACTACAGACCGCAATGTTAATTGCTGATAGAGCAGTTCCCAGGGTAAAATTTGGGCATAAAACATACCTAAAGCCCAAATGTTAAAGAAGGGAAGAGTAGTGTTAACTGTAGGGTTCACAGTAGGACTACTTTTAGGATTAGCAAGGGGGAGAATTAATGTTAGGAGGTGGTAGAAGCCTTAGTACAATATATTGGCATTAAGCAAACCAAAAACCTGAGTATACCAAATATCACAAATTTTATTAATGCCTAATAATTATTAACGTCCCTGGTGTTCAATTTTCTCAGGATTTCTCAGGATTTCTGTGCAAAAAGTGATAAAATGTATTTTTAAAACTTTTTTTTCCTGTACCTTGCCAAAATGTGTCAAGCAAGGGTCTAGTATACAGTGCAGGAGAGTATTGATGTGTATGCACGTTTATTCTGTTCACAGCATGTTTTTTGGACGGACATTTCTGTCCATACCGCTAGGGAGGTTAAATACATCAATGATTGCCATTTAAAACCAATTAAAAATCGCTTATCTATGGCTTCAGCCGACCACAGGGTAATGGGACTAGAAGTCGGAAAGGGATGTTTCGGTGCTGTGATTGCTCAATGTGCTCCTATATGGAAAAAGGTGACACTTTCCCTAATTATGATGGCTCTGTCACATACAGGATTAATGACTACATAGACTGCGCCACCGAAAAGTTATCTATCAATTAAGATGTAGCTGTGATAGGATATATATAGGAAAAACATATAGACCCCTGAGAGACAGGATACAAGAACACGTTAACAATATAAAATCAGGATATGAAAAAAGTCCAGTGGCTATGCACTTCAAGATGGCTCACAATTCTAATTCTAGATTTCTAAAGGCAAAGGGAATCTATAAGCTGAACATTAGCTCCAGACGGGGAGACTTCGACCGTCAGCTTTTGAAAAAAGAGTCCTTTTGGATTTATAAATGCAACTCTATGCAGTCACACAGACTAAATTATGATATGAATTTGAAGGTCTTCCTATAAGTATAATTTCCCCTGCAGCCTCAAGAACGGTCACTAGATGGCGTTGCAGGTATCTGGGTCGCATCAATGATATGCATGGTATCCAATGCGTATAGTGGCGTTGCACTAACTTGCTATAAGATGTGCACGACTCCTATTACGCACACACACGTCTGAAGAAGCCTATTGGCGAAACGCGTCACGTGGGTGGTGATGTCATCCTGCCGGACTCGGCTTGCATCGATCCTCCCTTGCCTCCGCCCCTCTTCCCTTGTTGCCTGCTCCGGGGTTACGCTAACCAGCGTGAATACTGGAACCGCCTCTCCTGCCCGCTTGATCGGCTTGGATAGATCAGAGAACGCGGACATATCTCTGCTAATGGGTCAGGGCATGTGAGTACCGGTGTGCTACCGGACTTGGCATACCTGAAGGCTAACGGTGATGATCAAGTTGATGTAAGTTGGCTCGTCAAGTCTATTGCTTTGCTGGATGTCATTTCGTTGATAAACTCCGTGGGATGCTTGGCACATAGGGTTGTGTAAGCACATTGCTACACGTAATGGGGGCATAGTGTTCATATGGACAGTGTGAATAAAAGGGTGCATACATAAGGGTGGATTGAAGAAATGCATAAAAATTCTGGATGACACATCTATGACATGCTGCACAGGATTTAAAGGGGCCTGAAGATTGTTACATGCTATACCGGTATTACAAGGAATAGGTGCACCTATTAGTCTTTAGAATAGTCCCATTACCGTGTGGTCGGCTGAAGCCATAGATAAGCGATTTTTAATTGGTTTTAAATGGCAATCATTGATCTATTTAATAATTATTAGGCATTAATAAAATTTGTGATATTTGGTATACTCAGGCTCCCTATAGTTTTTGGTTTGCTTAATGAATTTTGATAGGTGAGACAGAGTGGTAAAAAGGTGATATTCCTTGAAACGTTGATATCCTGCAATATTTTTGCTTAATATATCGGCATTATTGACAATATTCTACAAGTGACTTCACCGAAACCTAAATTTGCCCGACAATCAAATTTACCTTTTTCCATGTATGCCGAAAACCTGTTCCTACCAAACCCCTCCTGCAGGTGCTCAGGAGTCAGGACATTGCTGCCTCCCCCCAACCCATTTAGGCCACACTGGCAAATGTATTGAAGACAATAATTGAACTCCATATTAAAGTGAATGGACAAGCTGTCTACCATCACCAACCTAGCATCATCTAGCAGCTAGAAGGATTAGTGGAATGAGTTGTACACAAACACTGTACTGGCTGCTGTGAGCACTAGGTTCTAGGTACCTTTTGGAAAGGACAGGGTGGTTGGTGGTGGTGTGGAGGGAGGTGGGCAGCTAAAAGAGGAGCTATAGACATCTCTTTATTCATTTTAAAGCAGTGTAGAAAGGATGGATGAGGCTGCCTGTGTCCCTTGGGGATGTAAGTTTCCCAGCATGTATATTGTTAGACACTATTTTGTATTATGGTGAAGATATAAGATCCAGATGGAGGCTTTAAACTGTTGCAGCTTGCAATGACAATAGCGCTAGTTAGCAACTAATCCTGCTGCCTGCTAATGATGATATATGCAGATTTCAATTTCTGGATAGAGGACCAATTTAACCTCTGGCCGAAAATAAAATAAGTGTCATATGAAGGAGTTATTTTTTAATTTAAAATAATTGTGATAAGTCGTAAGGAAAAGAACATCTGTTGTAATTTGAAATACTTCATATTGTTTGTTAATTGTGTTCTAATTACTTATATGACACTCAGAATATAGTACATCTGATCTAATACTTCAGGCTTGGCATTTTTGTAATGTTTAGCAATTTCTGTTGTCTGTAAAACTACCAGACAATCGTGTCTTTGACCATACTCATTGTGTTTGAAGATGTCAATCAGTCAATCTGATACATTCTTGGTAAGGCAGTAAGGCAACTAGACAAAATTATAAACTGTAGTCTATTTCAATGTCAAAATTTATAGAACTTAATAGAGATTTGCTTTTAATAGTTCTGCCTCAATTTTTACTCTAAATCTCATATGCTATATATAAAGAAAAAAAATAGGTAAACAAAAATACATTTGGCGATATAAATTAATATTTTGACATACATAAGAGAATTTGTTGTTCCATTAAAGGGTAATTTTTTTTTTCAAGCTCAGATGTAAGTTGGTATAGAAAGCTCGTCAGCTAAAGGCGTAATAGCTTGGTAGCCAAACACCAGCGCTGAATAGTGCCATCATCATTGTTTGAAACATACATAATTAGACTTGATTATTTGATTAGTTTGTGGCAGGTAAACAATGGATGTGGACAGTAGTTTTACAGTTCTGTAGTAAGGCAAGAACAGAAAAAATAAATATTGGAAAACCGACAAGGATTATGTTGCTGTTGTTTAATAAAATGTATTAAAAAGCAAGTGATTTATTTCATTTAACTATTTTTTCATGTTTTTTTTTCACTGTTCAACCCTTTCCGGTAAACAAGATACGAGATTATCCCCATTTACTTATTTACTTTGAAGGGGAAGTTCAGGCTTATCTTATTAAGGGGATGGCCAGATGGCACTATAAACCCCCCCCCCCCCCCCTCCTTCTTTTACTCCACATATTACCCTGAGCACCAGAAGTGCAGCTTTAGCCCTTTTCCTTGACATAGTGGCAAAGTGCCTTGCAAAGGAATGAAAGGTCACCACCACTCTGTTTTGCAATGTACACCCCCCTTGATGAAAGCATTGTGGGTTGCTGTTGGTCAAGAGGAAAAGCCCCAATCTCCCTGCTTTCATCATCCTGTCCATATGGTATGGTTGATGAAAACTTACAATTTCACTTACCCAAATCCATCATCAGATTACTCCCCACATCCAACAGTGATGTCTCCAGTAGGGTTTCTTCTGGAACATTGTGGGTGGCATCCTTCTGCTCCTTCGCTGGGTGATCGCCTGGCCTGTTCCATGAAGTCAGCCCAGTGGGGGACAGGGCCACAGCACTGCCATGAAAGTCAGGATTTATCTAAACAAATGTATTTAGATCCTGGCTAAACAGCACTCAGTGCTGTTTGCTTGTCATCCTTGCAGCATACTACATGCTGGTTTTACTACCAGTTTTCATACCAGTCCTATCAGTTAGATTATCTTGTCAGTTCACAATGACAGCCCAGTCCATAGTGTGTCCTGTTGGTTTGATTGACCAGCTCAGTCTGCAGTCTTTTATCCTGGTCCCTGCGGGGCCTGTTTGCAGTTTGCCCTGGCAGTTTGCTCTGCCAGTCCAGTCAAAAGTTTTTCATCCTGGCCCCTGTTAGTACCATCTGCAGTCAGTCATCCTGGTCCCTAGCAGTCCTGTATACATCCCATCCTCTGGTGTCCTGCGGGCCAATCAGTAGTGAGTCTTACAGATCCTGTCCGGCTCTTGTTCAATGCACAACAGTATATAATAGAGTACTCATTGCCAAGTGGTGTGTTGTTCTATTTTAGTAATTAACTAGTTAACAACTGAGGGGTTTCACCCCTTTAGGACCAGAGCAATTTTCACATTTCACCCCTCCTTCCATTCATTTACCAATAACTTTATCACTACTAATCACAACTAAAATGATCTATACCTTGTTTTTTGCCACCACCAATTAGGCTTTCTTTGGGTGGTGCATTATTCTAAGATTTATTTTATTCTTAATGCATTTTAACGGGACAAATAAAAAAAATATATTATTGCTCAGTTTTCAGCCATTATAGTTGTAAAATAATACATGCTACAATAATTAAAACCCACATATTTTATTTGCCCATTTGTCCTGGTTATTACACCATTTAAATTACGTTCTTATGACACTGTATGGTGACAATATTGTATTTGGAAATAAAGGTATATTATATTTTCAGTTTTGTGTCTGTCACTAATTACAAGTGATTTTTTGCAACCCCTCCCCCCCCCCCCCCAAGACAAAATAAATCAATAAATAAATAAATACGCTCTTGACATACATATTAAGAAAAGTTTAGTCCCTAAGTGTATATACTTTTTTTTAAATGTCACTTTTTTTAACTAAAGTTTATAGGTGGGTATCTATGGTACCTCCCTGGTAAGGGGTTAATTAATGTTATATTACATTTATTTTTCTTTATTGGGATGTTTTTAGGTGTAGTTTTACTTTTTGGCCACTAGATGAGCCCCACATTTTATTTAGATTTAACTTCTGACGGCATACACGCATTACCGGAAGTAGCGCGTAATGCTGAAATTAATTGATTAAAGGCACTTAGATCAGTGAATGGGAACTGCGTACCTGTTCCCTGATCTGTGCACTAGTAAATAGTGATGAGAATGGCGTGCGGGTTCCGACGGAAGCGCGCACAGCTGTGATTGCGGCAGTAGACTAATATCTACGTCCCTAGGATTTCACATGAAGTCCTTCAGGGTGTTGATATAACACCCGCAGTGCCACAAGTAGTTAAATTAACCCTGAAATGTCTTCGACTATGCCATATTTTAGTGCATTGCTCCAAATGTACCTTATATTGTTTTAGATTTGTCTTTGTATATACGCTGTATACACAGCCTAATGCAGAGACTGGTATGATGTGAAAAGGCCCCTAAAGAAATCAAAGGAAACTATATTCATATTGAAACATTTGACAATTAACCACACTAAAAAAAAATATTGTATTACCAGGGGAAAGTTTTCTACAAGAAAGTTGTGTTAAGAAAGTTTCCCCGTTCCCCAAAGGACTTTGATGAAATGCTCCTGAGAATCAGCTGTCACTTTGAAGAAGCACATTTCTAAAAACTGTGATTTACTTAGATGACATTGCTGTAATTGTCCTAAACTTAAAAAGGGTTTCTACTGGAAGTTATTAATACACTTCTCATTTATTCTGAGCTCTGGGATTAATCAGAAGACTGAAAAAATAATTGAAATGGCTTCTCACAAGGTGATTTCTCTTAGAAAAACCAGGTTGAAAACATTAAAAAAGGCACTTAAGTTATATTTACTTTACAAATGCTCATAGAAAAGGAGTCAGTTTTTAAGGTGGCAAACCCATTACATGTTTAAATATATCTATAATTCTAAAAAATAAACAAGACAATTAAGATAATAAATGCAAAGGACAGACAGACACGGGCAGAGAGAAAGACCGACACAGACAGATTGATAGTGGATAGCATTCTTGCCTTGCAGCCCTAGAGTCCCTGGTTCAAATTTAAAAATAAAAGTTGGGCTCACTGGGGTTAGAATATGAAAACTCATCCAAGAGACAGTTATGACATGACAATGAACTCTATATTAATATAAAATAATAATAATGATTGATAAACAGAATGATAGACACACAAAGGTTAATTTATTAATATTAGACAGTCTTTTTTTCTTGTCTTCTTGTCAGCAATCACTTCCAGTCCTGACCTGACCGGTGCATACACAGGAATGCAGTCACACAAAAGCTAACTTACTAACCTTTCACTGCCCCCTGGGTTCTCATATGGACAAAAATGGGGGTAAACTTTTGCTACCAAAAAAAAACAACTGATTTTTTTAAAAACAAAAATTAGGTTCAAGTTTGCTGGATCACTTGTGTTGGGGCACATCCAATATGGAACAAAACCTTATTTTACTCATAATTCAATAAAAAGACACTCAACATTACAAACATTACAAAAAGAAAGAGAAAGGGCGATGGACAGTGCAGAGGCTGGGTGTCCAGCTGGTTTTCACTGATGTGAAGGAGACCAGTGGTGTAACTATCGCCCCTGCCACCACTCCTGGGGTCCAGAGTGGGGATGGGGGGTGGGAGGCAGTACTGTGCATTTCTATGCAGAGCAGTCAGCACAGCAAAGGCATTATTATACATTACCTGCTCCCGGAGCACGCATCGCCTCCACTCAGTTCCTGGTTAGTTTGCAAGTGCCGGGCACTGCATGAAGCCAGCAGAACAACATGCGGGGACTGAAGCCGCATGGGGATTAGATGGCTTCACACAGAGCCTGGCACTTTCAAACTAAGCACTGCTTAGCAGGAGGTGAGTGGAGGAGATGTGTGTGCTAGGAGCAGATATTGTATAATAACACTTCTGCTGAGCTGACTCCTCTGTATAGTAATATACAGGACTGGGTCCCCTAGCTCCCAGCCCACCCTCCCTCTATGGAGATGTAGAAGCAGTAAAGTGTTGTACCGTGTTAGCCATGAGTAAAAGCAAGAAGTTTTGAATCAGGATGATACCATTTATTGGCTAACTTAGAGATGGATAAACAGTGAGCTTTCGACTTATAAAAAGCCTTCGTCGGACTGGTTCCTGACCAGAACTGAAAAACACAGCTTATATACACTCCTCTGTATGTCAGTGTATATAAGCTGTGTTTTTCAGTTCTGGTCAGGAACCAGTCCGACGAAGGCTTTTTATAAGTCGAAAGCTCACTGTTTATCCATCTCTAAGTTAGCCAATAAATGGTATCATCCTGATTCAAAACTTCTTGCTTCTATGGAGATGTGAGGGGCATTGCCGACAGATCTCTACGGGGGTACCCAGTCCAGAATAGTTATGCCCCTGGAGGAGACATTCCTTTGGCAAGTGTTTCTTTAAGAGACAAGTAAAAGCAACAACTTCTTCTTGTGGTGTATACTAGCTACTGCATCATTGTTCTCCACTATTCTCCAGTTGTAGGCCTCGTTTGCACTACACACTGAAAAACTGATGTATTTTAACCTTCCATAGCTGTGCATTGTGAAAACAATTTTCAGTGTACAGTGTGAAAGAGGTAATATAGGAACTTGGTCATTACCTTGCACATCAGTTGTGTTTCAGTTATAACTGATAGCAACAGATTCAGTGTAAAATTACCCCTTAGTCATTAGTCAGGCCCAGTGGCTTTATAACAGTTTTTTTATAGGTCTCAAGGTGACTGACAGTTCAAGAGCTTACTGCAACACACACAATTGCTCACTACCAGTTCAAGCTATTTCCTACCTTTATCTGGTCAGCAGGTGCCAGTCAGCCAATCAGGTATACGGTCATACACCCTTTGTCTGCCATACCAAATCTAGCAGGAATTGCATAAATTAGCATTCAGGTGGGAGGCTTCAGTTGGACGTAATTGTTGATTACATCTTTTACAGGGACCGCCGCGTGTAGGCATCTCCCACACAGTCCCCTCCCTAACCACTCACCTGTCAACCGCATCCTGGAAGCTGCAAAAAAGAAATTTAAAATCACAAACATTGGTTCGCATGACAGCCAGGGGCCCCAGTCTCTCTCACTGGCCAGGGGCCTCTAAACCACCATGCGATACCTAGAGGGAAATGTGGGCGAGCCCTGGACCTCTCACTTCCATGGACTTCACCCCCATTGCCTCTAAACTGAATGCTAACTGTAAAACACACAATTGCTCACTACCAGTTCAAGCAATTTCCTACCTTAATCTGGTCAGCAGGCGCCATTCAGCCAATCTTTGCCTGCCATACCAAATCTAGCAGGAATTTCATACATTAGCATTCAGGTGGGAGGCTGCGGTTGGACGTAATCATTGATTACACCTTTTACAGGGACCGCCGCGTGTAGACATCTCCCACACAGTCCCCTCCCTCACCTGTCAACTGCAACCTGGAAGCTGCAAAAAAGAAATGTAAAATCACAAAATTCAAGAGCTTTGTTGCAGTAAATCTATGGCCATCATCATTGCCACTTTAAGCACCTACTTAAAGCCCAACTGCAGGAAACATGGCAGTTTTGAATAGGGTGGAGAGGGATATTGCATGTTTTATTCCCGTCTCAGATCTCACTGGGTGAAATTTCCCTACTCCCGGTTCTGGCAATAAGTGGATAAATCTGTCTGACAGATGCAGGAACAGTAACCATTTTCGCTGAATGGGTATATGGAATTCTCATTTACTTGTTTTTTGCTGCCCCTTATTTCCTGTCACTGGAAATACCTGAATTCCTATTGAGTCTAGGAGGCACCAGGGATAGGAAGTCAGGGGTGACTAATGTGAAACATGAAAAAGAACAGCAGTAAAATATGTTCTATGCCCTTTCACACCACTCAAAACTAAAATATGGGTCCTTTCTTGAGTTGGGCTTTAAACCTTCTTGAAGGTACAGTAAAGGGCATTGCATTTACAATTCACTTTTTCTGAGACATTAATGATCTGATGTTTTTAATTGAAAGCTATTCCAGTCAATGACAAGCAACCTATTTTTCATCATAATTTTGCCTGTGGGTTGAATTAATGTATGGCATTATATGCATGGTAGAGTAATCAATAAGAATGCTCTCACTACAGATCAGAGGTAGTGAAATATGGACTTTGTTTCCACTGCAAAAATGCATGTCACATAGTAATTGTTTAATATAACAAAGTACATAATTTATCTGTATTGTACTGTACACATGCAACAGTTTAAAACCTGAACCTCATGTGCAATCTCTGTAAGGCTTGAATATACTGTAGATGTAGACTTTTATTGTTCATAAAGCACACCTGACCTGAGAGGGATATGGACGCTGACATACTTATTTCCTTTGAAACATTGAAAAATGCCTGGTTGTCCTGCTGATCCTCTGCCTTTAATACTTTTAGCCAGAGACTCTGAATAGGCAATGCTGATCAGGTGCTCTAACTGAAGTTTAACTGTATTAGATACATGCTTGTTTCAGGTGTGTGATTCTGACACTACTGTAGCCGTACAGATCAACAGGACAGCCAAACATTTGGTATTGTTGAAAAGAAAAGAAATATGGCAGCCAGCATATCCCACTTAGTTGAGGTGTCCTTTAAAGCGCTGTGATTTTTGTTTGTGTGTTTGTTTTTCATTTTTCTTAACTACATTGGGCTTGATTCACAAAGCGGTGCTAACCTACTTAGCACGTCTAAAGTCTTTAGACGTGTTAACCAGGGTGCTAAGTAGGTTAGCACCGGATTTCTCAATCAGATCGCGCGCTAACTTTGCACGTGCAAAGTTTTACGCGCGCAAAGTTTTATGCGCGCTAAGTCCAATAGGCTTTAATGGGCACTTCGCGCGGAGCGCCCTGCACTCTGTGCAGTGTGCGCGTAAAGTTTTACGCGCGTAAAGTTTTACGCGCATAAAGTTTTATGCGCGAATAGCTCGTTTAGACGTGCTAAGGGGGTTTTCACAGGCGTGCTAACAGTTAGCACCGCTTTGTGAATCAAGCCCATAGTGTTTTATTCATGTTTTCCTTTGTAGCAGACATTTTATGCCAACTGAATGGCGATTGAGATTTTAGTAGTCCATTGCTAAGGATTTATTTATTAGCTTTTATTACTGAATACAGTAAATGCAGACAGTACATTTTCTAACAATACTATCCAGATCCCACCATAATAGTGTAATATCCTTTGCAATTTCAGCATAATTCAGATAAATGTGCTGCCTTTTATCTGGATTTTGAATGACACCATTACTCTTGAGTTATGCAGTTTGTTTATTTTCTTGTTGTGTGTCACCCTTGCCAGTTATTTTTAACCATATGGTTAACATTTTTAATTTCTTAAAGGACTTACGAGGCCAAAATGGCTAAAAAAGCCAAGTACCTGCAAGATGTTTAAATGCACGGGGGACGCCGTCCGCGCCCTCCGTGCAGTTCCACCGGGTCCCCTTCCTGAAATCGCCCCCCATGGCAATCGCGACCCCACAGGCCGGGTCAGGCTCTCATGCCGCTCCTAATATGGCCGCCGGAGCTGGCCGCGGCTGCCCAGTCCGCATTGCCGCAAGTGCGGCTGCGCAGCTTTAGGGCCAGCCCCCCGAACCACGCACTGTAGCATGGATCGGGGGGTAGGGGTTGGCGCTAGAGCTGCGCAGCCGCACTCGCGGCAATGCGGACTGCACAGCCGCGGCCAGCTCCAGCGGCCATATTAGGAGCGGCATGAGAGCCTGACCCGGCCTGTGGGGTCGCGATCGGCACGGGGGGCAATTTCAGGAAGGGGATCAGGCGGAACTGCACAGAGGGCGCGGACAACGTCCACCGTGCATTTAAACATCTTGCAGGTACTTTGCTTTTTTAGCCATTTTGGCCTCGTAAGTCCTGGTCTTTTAATCACATAAAATAATAATGGTTGAAAACCCACATCACTTGCCTGGCAAGCCATGTTATTCCTGAAATCTATAATTCTGCCTGATACAGCAAACAGTGACATGTTTCAGGTTATAAATAATGATATTAGAATGCCATTTATGACTTTCTCCCCATATATAATGATAACTGGTTAGATAAAGGCTGAATGCTCAGACTGGTAAAAGCAACAAGTGCATTGGTCCAAAACCTTTCCTTTAATCCCTTTTTTTTAAAAAAAAAAAACTTAAAAAAATTGGTTTAGATACCGTAATTTATTTATTTGAAGTTATAGGTGCTCTAAAGAGATTATTGGTAAATGTTGAAAAATGACATAATCGTGCACCAAAGCACATCACAGTGGTGCACAGTGGCCTATTTATAAAAGACTCTAGTTCATTTGTGCTCACAAACATTCTTGTGATGTCTAGGTGTAAATTACAAAATACGTTTTTGAATCTTTAAAAAGCCTTTTAAATACATTTACCACATGTTGGAAACTGCTCTGACAGTGGCATAATAGCTGCCTTCTAATACTGGATGCTCTACTGTCTACGTGTGATACATCATTTCCACTCAGAGCACTTCCCAGATTAGGGTTCATTCACAAAACCAAGGTCAACTGTGGGTAGCATGGTGGCATAGTGGTTAGCGCTCTCACCTTGTAGCGCCGGGTCCCCGATTGAAATCCCACTCAGATCAACATCTGCAAATAGTTTGTATGTTCTCCCCGTGTCTGCATGGGTTTCCTCCAGGCACTCCAGTTTCCTCCCACATCCCAAAAACATACAGATAAGTTAATTGGCTTCCCCCTAAATTGGCCTTAGACTACAATTCATACACTACACGATACATACATAGACATATGACTATAGTAGGGACTAGATTGTGAGCCTCTCTGAGAAATAGTTAGTGACACGACAATATATACTCTGTACAGCGCTGTGTAATATGTGGGCGCTATATAAATACTTAAATAAATAAACTATTCTCCCTGGTGTTATCCAATGACTTATCTCTCGTTATACTGACTTCTGCAAGGAAGCCTATTTTGAATTAAGGCCTGGTTTAGATGGGCTTTCGTTGGTGCCCTGTTTATTCCATGCTAAATGATTCTCTGCAAATGAGCAAAGAAGCATTTGGCATCAGTTCCTGTCATTCAGTTTGGCCCCCAGGGGGTTGTGAAAAGCACCACGCTTGGCCGATCCCGGACACTACATGTACTGTCTAGGTTCAAATGCGATGATGGGAGACTATGGGGTCAAGTGCAAAGTTTGCGCAAATGACAGGACTGTCCATTATTTCAGTGGACAGCTCTTTAGCAATGCCATGCACCGCAATTAACGCCAGTGTGAACCGACCCTAAATGGCGTGGCTGAAAATAAAAATGGAGCAGCCAGCAGACTGAAATATAGAAATAATTTTAGTAATAACAAACTACCAAATAGCTTAGTTATCAATAATATACAGTGTCCTCCCCAGGCTCTTTTAGCCGGCTGCTCCACCCGGCTTTTTTGATGAGCACCCGGCTATTATCAGCTCACCTCTTCCTATGCTGTAAGCAGAGTTGCGCACAGAAGCACCTTTCCTGCATTCTCTCATCTCGCCCCACCCGGCTACTTCTTCATGCCACCCGGCTGGAAAAATGTTTTGGGTAGAACACTGATATATGTTGTATCAGTTTTTTTTCAGGAACATAGAAAACTTTGAATATTTTCCTTTGGGTTGAAGTAGCGCAGTATGGGAGTTAATTCATGCTTATGTAAAGCAGAATAATTGAAAATACCAGTTTAGGAAGGCAAATTGTATTTTAACAAATATTTAATTTCTCTATTGCTGTTTGGGACTGTGTACAGCTTCTGACAAGTTAATTCATGTTAAGCACGGTGTTCAATAAAATCTGCAGAAAACTTGGTTTTGGTACCATCTGTGATTGTAGCTCAGCAGTGCATCCGATTTTACATTAGCTTACTAATAGCACAAGTGATACTTAAATACAAAAGCAGCGTAATAATTACATTGGTAATATCACTTAGTTTACTGTGAGTCAAGGCGTAACAAACTACAATACCCGGAATGAAAGAATAAAAGCTTTATTTTTGAGTCATATTACAGTTCCTAGGCCTTTTACTTGTTTGTAGAAATGTATTGTGCCTTAAATCAGCTATTGTATAGTAAACTTAGACAGATAGAAATATAAAAGTGATCATTTTGATAAGATTGGCCTTCAACACTCCAAAACTTGATAATGGTGCTATCTCATTCTTTTCTTTATTGGATTGTTATTGATTTTCTCTGTTCCATAAGCTGTAAACCTTATGTATAAACACAACCAACCAAATACACTCAACCTCATTACTTAGCTCAATAACAAGAATGAGTCTAGGACATTCTGGCTGCCAGTCTTTAGAACGCCTCAAAACTATTGTAGTTTTTTTATGTGAACGTATACATGTAGCAAACAAAAACTATTTCTTAAACAATACAATCAATGCTGTACTTAGCCCAAACTAATTGCATAACAAATAGATATACCAGGTGTTACAAAATAATACGGTTGCTGGGCTTCTGTTATGACTATTTAAACAATGTTTAATTCCCTACTAACCGCCTAATGCCGATCGACAGTCGGGAAGGTGGCACCCCCAGGCCCACTTAATGTCGATAGGCATCAACCCATTTCTTTTGGTTGTACAGCGCTGCAATCTAACATAGCGCTGTACAGGGGACAGCTTAGTGACAAAGCTGTCCCCTTGAGTGGCTCACAATGTGATCCCCTCTCATAGGCTGATGCCTATAAGAGAGGATCAGTGATTGGATCTCGGGGGGAGGGATGTAAATAAAGCAAAAATCATGAAATTTATTAAAAAAAATAAGAATAAAATGAATAAAAAAAAAACACAGCAGCAATCAGATGTCACAAACAGAAAGCTCTGTTGGTGGCAAGAAAAGGAGGCAAGATTCATTTGGTTGGTAAGTTGTATGGCTGCAGTGTGCTGAATTGTAAAAAAAATCACCTGGTCACTAACAAGGTGTAAGCCTGTGGTCCTCAAGTGGTCAAATAGGTAAAAATTACATAGTGAAAATAGACTGTGCTTTTGGCCCTCAGATAGGTGTCAAAAAAATGTTATGTTGCTTAATATACTTGTTTGCTGCTTACACAGGTGACAGCCCACCACAACACCCAAACGTTTGGAATTCACCAAACTGAAGGACCCTAGTGACTTGGTCTAGCTGCACAGATGGGAAGTTTAAGATTTCCCTTACACAAACAATCACTTTATTTCTCAGCTCCAGCCTGCGACATAATCAGCTCAGACAAATAGAAGCCTCCATAGTGTAAAAACAGCTTAATTTCCATAAAGTTTCCAATAAAACCTGCACAATCACATGTGAGATTCCTATACACGTTTGAGGTGCATGCGGGCTCCCCCAGCAGGCTTATGGCTCCTATGGCTGAAAATTTTTCCTCTATCTTCTTCCTCTATCCTCTACTCACAAACATGATTCCATGTGTGTGTTTTTATTGCATAGCTGCAGCTCTTCTCAGTAGGCCTGCTGCTTTTTTGTTGTTGAGTCTCTATTTTGACTACAGTATTGACAGCCTGTTTAAACTTTCCCTGTGCTTCTGCTTTGTATACTCTTGCAGGGGAACATACTGTACATAGAAAATGTTAACATTTTAGTGTCTGGAATAGTTTTCAGTCCTCACCCAGTAATTCTTGCCTGCATTATGTGAATGAGTAATGCAAGTGAGGAGTGCTATGGGTTGGCATACCACGAAGTAACTTAGGTGATATCTAGAATTACACGAGATAACACAACGTGGAAGCTAAATCCCCAAAAGTCCACAACCAGCCATCCTTAAATGTAAAATTCACTGAAGTTGGGTGCTGCTTATAATGGCATTCGGGAATGCATGTGTAAAAAGGAGAAAGACGAGATGGCGGTCAGTTGCAGTTATCTGATTCTATTTCCTTTTGAAGGCAAGAGCATTAGACATGGTTTAGTAGTCATGGGTCAGTGGAGCCCCTTTGCTCAAGGAGTTGGCAGATCATGGTAAGGAATTGAAGGTTAACTGATAAAGCAAGTGCTATGTTAGCCCTGGGTCAGCCTGGGAGCTAATGGCTTTATGTGAAGAGAGAGTGATTTTGTTTTGGGGAATGTATTGAACATCATTACATTTAAGGATAAGCATCTTAGTCATGCAAAAGGCATGGCGCCCTTTAACTAAATGGGATACAGCTGGGAACGTAAGACTTGGAGATGCATCCCAGAGTACTAGCTGATAAAGTAACTATGCTCAATGCCAAGCAGATGCAAGTAAAGCATATACATACCTTTGGGATGCATCAAAAAGGAAATTTAAAAAAAAGTGAATGCAAGTATGATACTGGTGGTATAAATCACCAGTAAGGGCACATCTGAAACACAGTCATAGAAAACAATTTTCTGAACCAGATCACAGAAAGGACCATGTAGTTTTAGAATGGACACACAATTAGGCTACCATATTATTAAAGGGATGGATGATCTCACTTAAAAGAAAGAGTAGATACAATGAGTTTATTTAGCATGAAAGAAAACAACTTAGAGGCAATCTATATAATCCATATATCAATAAATCCAAGGGCATTCTTAAAGTGCATTCCTATTTTTATCTGTAGGCTGGTACAAAGGACAAGAGTATATACACAGTGGAAAAAGAAGGTTTTACCACTTGCTTTAGAACAGTGGCTAAGATGTGATATATTTATTATAAAAAGTAGTTATGGCAAATTCTTTACTCATATTTACCACTTGACCACATTTCACAGCTCCTTCCATTCATCTGCCAATAATGTTATCACAATTTATCACACCTAAATGATCTATATCTTGTTTTTCCAGTAATTACTTTCTTTTCTATGCATTTTAAATGGAAAAATAAGGAAAACCAAATATATAGTTTAAAATAAACAATGCTAATATAGATAAAACCCACACATATTATTTGCCTATTTGTCCTGGTTATCTCAACATTGAAATTATGTTCCTTGTACAATGTATGGCGACAATATATTATTTGGAATTAAAGATGTATTTTTTGTTTCATTTTGTGCTTTTGGTTTTCTCATTCTACTCTATTAATAATTGCAATCCCTAATTTGCAAAATAACAGTAAAATATCCTCATTGCTTACATTAGTCATGGGCTTTCGAGTAGTAATCTACTCGAATTTGAAATTCAAATGAAATCTAATGACTTCACCTGTGACCGCAGGATAGGGGGGTTAACTTACCTAGAAGTCTTTACGCCGACTACGTTCCATTACGCGTGCTAGGCGTGATGAAAGCCGCGTTGCATTACTCACTGACGCACTTCCTCTTTCAAGCCAGAAGAAGGAAGCGTGGATGTGAGTGGTGGAACACGGCTTTCATTACGCCTATCACACGTGATGGAATGCAGACGGCACGAAGACATCTGGGTAAGTTAACGCCCCCATGCCGCGGTCACAGGTGAAGCCATTACACTTCATTTCAATTTCAATTTCAAGTAAGTAACTACTCGAAAGCCCATGACTAGCCTACATATATAACAAGCTAAGTCCATAAAGTAACACTTTATGTATTCTCTTTAACCATTTACCGGCAACCTAGCGTATTAAAACGTCATGCTTTTGCCTGTTAGTGGCAACATGACGTTTTAATACGTTGCGCGTTCCCGCCGCCGCTCCGCACGTGTGCGTGCCGCTACCGCTGCCGTTTCCGTCGGGTTCCCATGCTGGGTGATTGAGGAAGAGGACCGAGAGGTCCTCTACCCAATCGCACTGCCTGGAGTGAATGGATGTGACCGCGAACAGTGGCCGCGTCCATTCATAAAACAGGAAACTGTTAAAGTTTAATAAAGAGTATAAAAAAAAGTGATCACTTCCTATACGGGAGAGTTTTCACTAGCGCCATCTTGTGGCCAAAAAGTATATTACACATACAAAGCACATACATATGCAAGTACATACACACTATTAATAAAATTAATAAAATTACACTTACAACCCTCCCCCCCCCCAAAAAAAAAAAAAAAACTCTTGTAAAAAAAAAAAATCAGCTTAAAATAAATAAATAAATAGTTGCTTTAGGGACTCAGCTTTTTTAATCTATATTTTATGGGGGAAAATGATTTTAATTTATTATATAGGGGCAAAAAAAAACCAGAAAAATAACACCTATATTTCAAAATAATATATTGTCGCCACACATTGTGATAGGGACATAATTTAAATGGTTTAATAAACGGGACAACTGGGCAAATAAAATGTGTTTGTTTTATCCACAGGAGAATGTTTAATTTTAAAACTATAATGGCTGAAAACTGAGAAATAATGATTTGTTTTAATTTTTTGTTTTTTTTTCCCATTAAAACACATTTAGAATAAAAAAATTCTTAGAAAAATGTACTACCCACAGAAAGCCTAATTGGTGACGAAAAAAAACGAGGTATAGATCATTTTCTTGTGATAAGTAGTAATAAAGTTATTAGGGAATAAAAGGGAGGAGCACTGACAAGTGAAAACTGCTCTGGTCCGTTAGAGTAAAAACCCTTGGGGGTGAACTGGTTAAAATGTTGTTACTTTGGCTCTTTTTGTTTTTGTTTTTAAGTTTTTTAGTTTTTCAGTTTGGTAACTATGGGGGAGGGGGGGGAGGGAGGAACAGAAAGGGGTTAATGTGATTTTTATTTATATGTGTAGGTTTTTTTTTTAAATTCACTATTTAATTTTGTTCACTAGATGGCAGATTCCTGCATAGAAAACTGAATCACAGCTTTCTATGCAAGTAGATAGTGAATTATTTTTTTCTTATAGACTCTCAATTAATAATCTCTGCTGTTTGTTACAGCAGAGATCATTCATATCCAGGCACTTAGATTGACTTTGGGGACGTATGTTCCCATTCACCAATATGTGCACTAACAGCCGGGGAAGGGGGAACCTGCGCACGCCACGCATTAAAAGCTGAAGATTGATATCTACACCCCTAGGACTCTAGATAAAGTCCTGCGGGGCATCGATATACTGTCCCACAAACAACATATTGTTTTAAATGTTTTTCTTATACTGAAGGCTACTCATGTAGTCACACAGTTATAACTTCCTGCAACTTTGTGAACCAGGAGAGGCAGAAGACAGAAGTGAAGCAGGCAACTTGCTGATCATTTTCTACAGTTAAGTTGTCTTAAAAGGAATTGTATTTTCTTTTTGAATGAACCTGTATTTATACATATCATTTTGTCTGCATGCCTGCACTAAAATAAGACATTTCTATTAATTTATCTTGCCTTGACCATTTAAAATAAGCTCTTCTCAGGCCTCTTCAACAAGGCATAGTTTGTGCCTCAGAACACAGGAGTTAATCACTAATTAGCCAGATCTTACTGGATCTCCCTTGGGCTGACATTCACAAATCATGGTGTTAGTGAGGCCTGACAACAAGCTTAAAACAGTCATCATTAATACATGGTAAAATAATTTAGTTTAGGTTGCTAAAATGTTTGCCGACCTCTTACAGACAACTGATAAAATTCTGTGCCAAGGTGTATAATGAAAGTGACAGCTTTACAGACAACTGATACAATTTAGTGCCATGGTGTATAATGAAAGTGGCAGCTTACCCATAATAAGTGCAACAATCCATAAGTAGTGGCAGACTCTGTAGTCCATTTTCTTCAACTTGATTCAGTCCTTAAACAACTTGTGCCTGATTTTGCATGCCTATAAACTTATTTTACTACTGCTCAGTGCCATCTCACCTAGCAGGCCAGAGCTGTCAGATTTGCAGTTTCTGTGTTATAGACCATCTTGATTTTTGTTTGGGAATTTACATTACCTGCAAAGTTTCAGTTCTTGAGTAAAATCTGGCAGGTGGTCTGGGCACTAAAAAGTTATCTTTTACACTGTGAGCTCTTTTGAGGGATCATGGCAGCAGTGCACCATAATAATGATGATAATAATAATAATAATAATCTCTACCTCTACTTTGCCCTACCACGAACCTTTTTACACTAGAGAGCTACGGCAAGGGCAAACACTCAGGCACTAGCATTAGCTAAATATGTGTCATTTTTAAAATACACCACTAGATGTCAGACTAGATATATATAAACAAGCAATGGTACAATTTTATTGATAGGTGAATAAGCCGTTTAATCACAGGGACCATATGCAATTCACTTTTTGACCGGAGTTTTCTCCTTGGAGATCTTTTTTCAACGTCTTTTTAAAATAGTTTTTCAGCATTTTGTAATTTAAAAGGTACCAAAAAGTAGGTGAAAAAGTGCTATCAAAATTATTTGGAGTATTTTCTTGCTTGCTGTTGGCATAAACAGCATTTTATTGACCAGTTTAAAAATATCACCTAGGAGAAAACTCAGGAGAAAAAGTTAATTGCATATTCCCCAGGATCTACCATTAATAATATATGTAAAGAAGGTGCTTCATTGAACTAATGGGTCTCCATGGACTGATTATAGCACAACAGAATGGACTTTAACATCTGTCGTTGCAAGCCCCAATCATGTGACTTAGATCACATGATCGTAAGGGAAGAGGGAAGCCCAAAGCACTGGACTTGACTATTTAATTCTACTATGTGTTTATTATTTACACATTTATTTATATTGAAGTATATTTTACTTTTTTATCAATTTAAAGGATACCCCAACTGACATATGACATAATGAGATAGACATGTGTATGTACAGTGCCTAGCACACAAATAACTATGCTATGTTCCTTTTTTTCTTTCTCTGCCTGAAAGAGTTAAATATCAGGTATGTAAGTGGCTGACTCAGTCCTGACTCAGACAGGAAGTGACTACAGTGTGACCCTCACTGATAAGAAATTCCAACTATAAAACACTTTTCTAGCAGAAAATTGTTTCTGAGAGCAAGAAAGAGATAAAAAAGGGGAATTTCTTATCAGTGAGGGTCACACTGTAGTCACTTCCTGTCTGAGTCGGGACTGAGTCAGCCACTTTCATACCTGATATTTAACTCTTTCAGGCAGAGAAAGAAAAAAAGGAACACAGCATTGTTATTTGTGTGCTAAGCACTGTACATACACATGTCTATCTCATTATGTCACATGTCAGTTCGGGTATCCTTTAATGGATTTGTGTTATGAAATTTCCTTGTACTGTGTCGCACAACCTTTGTGTGAGTTCAAAAGGGGAGCAACTTGTTACAATGAAGGAATTATTTACTACATTACCCACAATCCTTCATGGCCAGTTTTTTTTTTATATGATTGACCACCAATGCCACTATGGGGACTGGGACCAACCTCAAGAGGTGAAGATGGAATAAATGCATTTAAATGTAGATTGAATTAATTTATTTAAATGGTGCGGGAGAGTAGCAGCACCTGAAGTCTGTTTATTTACTCACTGCATACACATTCTTTAGTGGTTACTCTTTGATCTGGGACCCTAGATGTAAGTAATCTGAGTTTTATTCTTGTTCTTTGTATACTGAAGATTGTATTAATTTCAAGGAGTCTATGTGTAGTTGTATTTTGTGGTTATATGGAGTGCACCTTTTAATGAGGACTTTGTGATCTATTATATGCCAATGTATGGATGAATATTGATCCGATACTACCATTAGCCTAACTCCAAGAGAAATAACAATATGACTGATACCATTTTCGTTGGAACAATAAAACCGATGTGAACACCTACTTTGCCACCCATGCTAACAGGAGGGACCTCTGGGTAACATAAAAGATGCTTCCAAAAGGAAAGGAACTATATCAAACATGAAAATAGTGGGAGCAATAGCAAAGTACCTTACTAAGATTTGCTAAAACTAAAAAAAACAATTAGACTACAGTTGTATATTGCAGTATGTTTCCCATTTCTATATTCTTTGCATCACCTGAGCATCAGAGCTGAATATGCAAATCATCCATTGTTATATATTTGCATATTTGGCAGGGATGCATTGTGGGAGACATCAAATGCTCACTCCAACCTGAATTATTGCAAATACCTTCTGTTTTAAGAAGGTAAACTTTTGTTTTGCATAACATTTTAGTAAGAGGTCCATTGTAACCACTCACACACTCCTAGGAGTTCTGGTTTACCATGAGCTTGCTGGGAAATCTGTAACTCTGGGTGTTTCAAGTTCTTCCCCATAGAGCCTCATTAATTCATGCCATGCACTGATGAAGCTCAGCCAGTCCGAAACAGTCTGTATGCATGTTGGATTTTTGTGGCTCTGTACCATTATCAAGCTGATGCATCATTGCATTCCAGCAGTTCTGGAGGTGTGTTTACCTTACAGGGACACCAACGGATGATTTGCATATTCAGCAGTGATGCATTGTGGGAGACATCAAATGCTCACTCCAACGTGAATTATCGAAAATACCTTCTGTTTTAAGAAGGCAAACATTTTGTTTTGCATAACGTTTTAGAAAGAGGCCTTTTTGGTCCTTTGTAGCACATTACACACTCCCAGGAGTTCTGGTTCACCATAAGCTTGCTGGGTAGTCTGTAACTCTGAGCATCAGAGTAACTGATGATGTGGAAAGGAATTCTCCAATAATTTTCATCTAGGTCAGCGATACAGTGATACTGTTTAATTGCTATTTCCAGTTGTGACCCATGTTCATTCAGCAATATCAGTAAAGTTGCTGCAAACTTCCACTTACCAGCTTGTAACTGACAAAATGGTTTGTTGGGTTCTTGTGTGAGAAAACACTTTTACATTTGTAAATAAGCACAAAATCGCATAATGCAAGGTTTGTGCATATATAGAAATGAAGCAGAATATAAATACATCCTTTTCTGCTATTCATCCTCACATCCTGACTTAACTAGTTACCTCCTGGTGTTTAACATTGAAAACACATGAGGCGGTTATTGTTTCTAAGGCAGGTTTGTGTTTTAATCTACAGGTTCAAAAGTCTTTTTAAATACAACATTTGACTTTCAATACATTTAAGTGGCTCATGACATGTGGATTCTGTTATTGTAAAGTATAGGTCCTGGGTATTGACATAAGCCTTATCATTTATACATTGTTCTGGATACCTGCTGTGTGGCAGATATGAGGATGCATTCACTTTTTCCTTTGAGCAACAAAGCCCTTTAATCCCATTCAGGAGGCAAATCATTACATATTTCTACACATTTCAGACCTTTATCAACTTGCCAAGTCTAATAAATCTATACACGTGTTCTGATGAATAAATGCATTTTTTCCACTACAGTAAAGTTTAACAGAAGGCCCAAAAAAAGTAAATAAAGTTTCTTCCCTTTTCGTTGTATTTTAAACACTCAGCATGTTGTCATGAATTGTAAGATATTAATCTATTAACTGAACTCTGTTTTATTTCAGATGTACATACAGTGTATATATATATATATATATATATATATATATATATATATATATATATATATATATATATATATATATATATATATATATATATATATATATATATATATATATATATATATATATATATATATATATATATATATATATATATAGGCTTAATGGAAAAATATCTAAATTCTATTTGCCATTTCTTCATGCCTGCTTTTTTAAACAAAAGTCTTGATTTTACAGCATAGCTAATAACCTCATGGTGAATCAGATACACTTGCTGACATAAAGCTGAATACCTGCAAATACTCTCTGTAAGCCTGGTACACACATCCAACGTTCATTGGCCAATCATTGGCCAATTTGACCACTTCTGTGTAGTAAAAGGGCTTACCTATACAATCTGTTCATGGTATTCAAAATCTGTTGGCTCTCATATTATGGAGGTGGTAAAATTGGCATGTCAATGACAATCAAAATTGGATGTGTGTACCGGACTTTAGGAAGACACATTGATATCAAGAACATTGATTTGTTATACACTCACGCATACACAACACAGGCACACTCACATAAAGTGGGATGCAAAAGTTTGGGCAACCTTGTTAATTGTCATGATTTTCCTGTATAAATCGATGGTTGTTACGATAAAACATGTCAGTTAAATATTATTATATAGGAGACATACTCAGTGATATTTGAGAAGTGAAATAAAGTTTATTGCATATACAGAAAGTGTGCAATGATTGTTTAAGTAGTTAGGCAGGTGCATAACTTTGGGCACTGGTGTCATTTTATTGATTCCAAAACCTTTAGAACTAATTATTGGAACTCAAATTGGATTGGTAAGCTCCGTGACCCCTGACCTCCTACATACACAGGGGAATCCAATTATGAGAAAGAGTATTTAAGGGGGTCAATTGTAAGTTTCCCTCCTCTTTTAATTTTCTCTAAAGAGTAGCAACATGGGGGTCTCAAAACAACTCTCAAATGACCTGAAGACAAAGATTGTTCACCATCATGGTTTAGGGGAAGGATACAGAAAGCTGTCACAGAGATTTCAGCTATCTGTTTTGACAGTTAGGAACATATTGAGGAAATGAAAGACCACAGGCTCAGTTCAAGTTAAGGCTCAAAGTGGCAGACCAAGAAAAATCTTAGAAAGACAGAAGCAACGAATGGTGAGAACAGTCACAGTCAACCCACAGACCAGCACCAAAGACCTACAACATCATCTTGCTGAAGATGGAGTCACTGCGCATCGTTCAACCATTCAGTGCACTTTGCACAAGGAGATGCTGTATGCAAGAGTGATGCAGAGGAAATGCTGTATGCAAGAGTGATGCAGAGGAAACATTTTCTCCACCCACAGCACAAACAGAGCCGCTTGAGGTATGCTAAGGCACATTTGGACAAGCCAGCTTCATAAGGTGCTGTGGACTGATGAAACTAAAATTGAGTTTTTTGGGCATAACAAGGGGTGTTATGCATGGAGGAAAAACAACACAGCATTCCAAGAAAAACACATGCTGCCTACAGTAAAATATGTTGGTGGTTCCATCATGCTGTGGGACTGTGTGGCCAGTGCAGGGACAGGGAATCTTGTCAAACTTGAGGAACGCATGGATTCCACTCAGTATCAGCAGATTCTGGAGACCAATGTCCAGGAATCAGTGACAAAGCTGAAGCTGCACCGGGGCAGTGCAGAAGGAATAGAGAGAGAGAATCGAATGTGTTCCAGAATTCCCAATCAATGAAAAGTGGCTGATAACATGTTGAATCGACCAGCTTAGTCGACTGAGCAGGATGCAAGATATCAGTCGATCCCACAGGAATTGGCTACTGTTCACATGTCATTAGTTTCGACTCTGAATCGATTTTTGCATTCAGAGCATAGTGACACAATATTGGTCAGATCTATTAGTGAAGGTGAATCGCACAGGAATCAATTGTAGTGTGTGGGTCACTAGTCAATTGACTTTCAATCACCTGTACTGAAGTCGATTTACCAATAAAGTTGATCACTTTGTTGATTGAATCAGAATTGCTAGATGTATGGCTACCTTTAGTGGCTGATGACTTAGGACCTGAGCACACAATCACACTTCTGTCAGCTTTTCTGGAACACATCAATGGTACAGATGTTGAAAAGCAGTCAGAAGCATTAATGTGATCAGGCCCTAAGTTAATTTAATATCCGATTGTGATGTGTGGGTTTAAATTAATGTTACTAACAAAATCTCCTTGTTATAATTGGTCTTGAATATCAACATTATTATGTGACAGTAGAGTATTGTACCATGTTAGCCATCAGTAAAAGCAAAAAATGTGATATCATCCATTTATTATCTAAGGTAAAGGAGTTATCAGGCTTTTTACAGCAAAATAAGTGCTACTTACCCGGGGCTTTGTCCATCCCCAATCTCCCAGCATGTCCCTCGCCGCAGTTCTGCACGCAGCTGTTCGCCACTGCAGCTTCCCTGTCCCTGGCGATGACGTCAGGACAACCTGGAGGTCGGCCTGTACTGCGCCTGCGCAAGCGGAACTACTGCGCCTGCTCAGCAGGCGCAGTACAGGCCAACCTCCAGGTGCAGAGCTGCGGCGAGGGACATGTTGAGAGATTGGGGCTGGACGAAGCCCCAGGTAAGTAGCCCTTATTTTGCTGTAAAAAGCCTAATAACTATTTTAAAGTGAATGTTAAGATGGGAAAAAATTAAACCAGATACTCACCTATGGAGGGGGAATGCTTTGAGTCCTGTAGTACCTTCCTGCTCCTCACCTGGTCCCCTCCTTCCAGCACTGTCACCCTGTAAGTGGTATCTAACCGATAGGCCGAAAACTGCTCTTTTCCACTGCGGGAGGTTTCAGAAGTCTTTGGTAGCCCGAGTACTCCCAAAGATGGGCTCCGTACTGCAAATGCATGAGCACCCTCTCTCACACACTCACACATGCACAGTGCAGAGCCGACTATCTTTGGGAGCACTTGGGCTCCAGTGGCAAGGGATTCAAACCAGGGTGACATCGCTGGAATGCGGGGACAATGAGAGGAGGGGGAAGGCTCTATAGGACCAGAGCCTTCCCTCTCCATAGGTGAGTATTTTTTTTTATTTTCAGCTTAACATTAGCCTAAAAGAATAACAGAAGTTTGCCTTCTTCAAACAGAAGTTATTTGCAATTATTCAGGTTGGAGTGAGCATACGATGTGTCCCACAATTCATCACTGCTGAATATGCAAATCATTACTTTGTTGTCCCTGATAGCTAAACACATCTCCATAATTGCTGGAATGCAGTGGTGTGTCAGCTTGTTGATTACAAAGCCAAACTAATCCAGCATGTGTACAGACTGTTTCAGATTGGTTGATCCTCATCAGTGCATGGCATGGATTAATATGGCTCTGCATGGGGTAGGACTTTGAACACCCAGAGTTACAGATTGCCCAGCAAGCTCAGGGTGAACCAGAACTCCTAGGAGTGTGTAAGGGTCTGAAAGAGATCAAAAAGCCTCCTTAATAAAATGCTATGCAAAACAGAAGTTTACCTTCTTAAAACAGAAGGTAGGTATTATTGCTGAAACATTATTGCACTCCAGCCAGTCCATTAACCCTTGCATACCAACACACAGATATCTGTCACCATGTGTTTTTCAGCAGAAACATGACATGACCTGAGTGACAGATCATCAGTGAAGTTTGAACTTTGCCCTTTTTTAAGCAATGTCTGCATCCACTATTGCAGTGATCTGCAAACTTGGCTCTCCAGCTGTTAAGGAACTACAAGTCCCACAATGCATTTCGGGAGTCTGACAGCCACAGTCATGGTTCATAAAGGCAAATGCATTGTGGGACTTGTAGTTCCTTAACAGCTGGAGAGCCGAGTTTGCAGATCACTGCACTATTGTCATTCTCTGTGACAAAGCGACCCACAGTTTACAAAAAAACTGTACAGTAGTATTCACAGAGATAGTAATCAACACTTTTCTATTAAGAACACTTAGAAAATTGGCTTAGGAAGGGTTCACACTCACATCCGCAGAAAATGACAGCGGTTTTCTAAGGACAATTTTTCATTTGCACTGCACGTGTTTTTTTTCTTTTTAATATAAGTTTATGATACCTTGAGTTTATCAGAAAATAAAAATGTCTCTGTGACCACCAGTTCCACAACTGCTATTTTATTACCCATTCAGCAACCTCCCACTATGGCTATCATTCATGAACAGGCTGTCGGTAAAGAGAATCAGTGCGGGAAAACACCGCTGGCGGATTTTTAGACTTCTGGGTGGGCATTCATAAAAAGTATCCAGTTGCGGTAGCAGTGCGGAGATTCCCCGAACTAGGCTGTCGGTAGGCAGGCGGTATGCTTGCGGAGACACGGAAGCTGCCGAGTTGATACATTTCTCCGTGTTCCGCTCTGCTGCAAATGCCTGGGAGGTCTGTGTGTCTCCATTCACTTACATTGGTATCGCCACATCAGAGTGAGCGGTACTTCCCGACCTCACACCGCTTGCGGTGAGCTTTATGAATGAACATTTTGCTACATTTGTACCGATAATCACCGAACAAGGCGGTGATTTATCACTCTGCTCGGTAGTGTAATTTTTTCATGCGGAAAGAGGCTTTATGAATGCTGACTTTGCTAAGTGGTCGGTAAAGTCAGCTGTTTTAAGCATTTCCACATGCGGAAATGCTTTATGAATGATAGCCAATGTTTCATTATATCACATGTGATTCCTGCTATCTTTTACCACACAACAACAGGTAGTTTAAGAAACATCAAACTCAGGTTTGCTGTATCAGTGATGGTATCCTATTTGGAATGCTAGACTGAACGTTTTACGTTATCAGTTTAAACATTGGGGACAACATATTCACCAATTTATAAATACTGTACTAGTATGTCAGTATAGCTGACAGATAGTAGTAAATATGCTTCAAAGAGTTCACAGGAAACAAAAAAAAATAAAGACAGAAAATAATAAAATTGTGTTAACACACTATACCAAGAGTGTAGTGCTGAAACCCTTCTTGCTACTGGTATACATTACAGACTTGGTTGACTTTTTGCCTTCTGTTCCATAATGATCTCATTCTCTTGTGACTTGTTTACAGTCACAGGTTGGCATATATTGATTGAGGGGATAGCTGTATATATTCAGCTTGCTGAACCTGATAACATTGGTTTTCCCTGTGAAATCCATTACTTTGTGCCTTTGTTTTTTGTTGGATCTGTAATAAGCTTAGTTTTTAAATTTGAAACCTCCCCTCATAAACTTTAAAGTCAACCAGAGATGAGAGAAACATAGCAATTACCAGAACTGACTTAAAAAGAAAAATTCCTTACTTCAGCATCTAGTAGTCATTTCGTAAAAAGGTTCAAGACAAATCTTGTTTACTGTGCTGATAAGTCACATCTGCTAATTTTGGCAGTTTACAAATGTCTAAGTTAGTTTGGTGAACTATGCATTACCAGAAAAGAGAAGCAACATATATACACTGAAGCTCTCTGCCTTTAAATAAATGATTGGATGCAGAATGAGGCAAAATAGGGGGCAGAATACACTGATCTTCATGCACTCCCCAGTGGTCAATTATGTCATCTTTTATTTCTAACCTCAGCAGAGGTTAATTAAGAGGTGCAGAGAAAATTCTCGCTGTTTAAAAATTGCTTGGTTACTTTCCGTTTGTTCAGTGTAAGTCTGTGCTGTGGTCACAGCTTTAGAAGGTTGTTATTGTTATAATTTCAAGCACTAAAGAAATAACACTAAGTGAAGTATGCAATTTGCATATTCTTTATAAACAGACTCATAGTGAGTCAGTGAGCTGGGGCAACATCCTTAGTGTTACTTGCAGGAAGTTGCTGTTTCAATTTCCATGAGAGGCATTAGTTGAGTGTTTTAAAGCCCATACCCATTACACGATTTCTATGATGATTTTTCTGATGACTGGTGATTTTTTGAGTGACTAGCAATTGTTTCCTCCATCTCGTGAGGTGGGTACAGACGCACAATTACACAAACAACATTTGGGGATGAGTGGTGATAACAACCATCACGGCGAGTCTGATCTTTAAGCTTCCCAATGTCTCAGCTCAAAGTACCGTGATTGTTTGACTTACCTTTCACACCCGTCATGTACCGTTGCATGACGTCACGTGTACCCGCCTGCAAGAAGATGAATGGAAGACGTCACTAGGATCCATCTTTCTGGGTCGCCAGGTGAGTATTCAGCATAAGATATACTTGGCATAGGGTTATCATGTGTAACCTTATAAATGTCTATATTGATAGATTGACTTGTTGATTTATAATGCCACTTTTGGTAAATAAATACATACATTTATAATATTTAGCAGTACTGTACATACCATTTTCTAATTAAATATAACTAAAATTATATTTTTGTATTATGGCTCTGATTCAATTAACTTTTGCCCTATGTTTACTCACAGGTCATGTTTTTTTATCTCATTTACAAAATATGTTTTCAGCACCTAACATGTGCAAAGAAAAACAAAAATAAGCAAACAAATGAGATAAACTAACAAGATAAACACTTATATCTATACTTTTCCTCCTAAAGTCTTTTTTGTAGAAATCCCTCAGTTTAATTTGGGGTTAAAAGGTAAAAAAACAAAAGTAGATTTAATATTTTTATTGACATAGCAGGATGACACAGTATTTTAGTGTTCCAGAGACACAATCTATAGTTACCATTTTTTTCATTGCAAGTGCTCAGAAGTTATTCTCTGCCAGGCAAATTTATCGTTGAGAGTTACAGAAGCTGTCATGTGCATACTTGAATTCTTAACCCTTACAGTGAGGAAAACAAAAAAGAAACAGCCTAATTATATGTATGCTTGGCACTGTACATACACATGTTTATCTCATCTTGAATGTTGCACATTGATTTCCTGGTAATGTGGAGGCACAATTGCATAGTGAATGTGTTCCTTGTGCTTTATAAGTGGTCAGTAACTCCCAAGATACCTGTGTGTATGTGAAGGCTATTTTCTTGATTGAATATTGTTTATCTCACCAAGTCAGTGATCCGTTAAATACTAATATCGGACTTAAAGGACACGTCTGAGCTCATTGAAAATAAAAGAAAATCACTTACCTGGAGCTTCCTCCAGCCCCTGCCAGTCACCATGCGTCCTCGCCGCAGCTCCGCTCACTGCCGGTGGCCAGGGGTCCTCTCCGGCTCAGGATGTCCACTGCGCCTGCAGTCGCACTGACATTATCTGGACTGTACTGCACAGGCGCATTAGATCTGTGCCTGTGCAGTAAAGTCCAGATGATGTCAGCCCGACCAGTGAGCCGCATGCTGGAGCGCAGGAGAAGCCGACCCAGAAGTTGACCTGGCGAGGTCGGCATCTCCACTGGAGGGGGCCGGAAGCCACCAGAACTGTGGCAAGGGCACAGGATGGATGCAGGGGGCTGGAGGAAGCCCCAGGTAAGTGGATTTTTTTTAAAGTGCTCGGACCTTATCTTTAAGTACATTTGGGACAAATGTTTTGCTTGTTGGGGGTGAAAAAAGTATTTTATTGAAAACATTTGCTGTCAGAAAAGCCAGAAAAGCTTGAAGAAAACTTAACTGATTCAGGATTTATGTTGCAGGCTTCTGTAATTTTTCTAAAGGGACCAGTCAAATAGACTCCCACTTTCCTACATGTGCAGTTAACAGAATTTTCACACCCCTGAGCATGATCCTTCTGCAGAAGTTTCCCAAGATAAGAGTGTGCATATCTAAAGAAATTAAAGTGGACCTGCGAGGGAAAAAAAAAAGTTTGGTTTTTATATTGGTAGAGAGAAGCATATGGTTGTTTCAGAGGCGTCCCCAATCCTCCTTGCCCCTACTGAACCAGTGCTGGGACTGTCCGAACATGCAAGAGCTTGTTGAATATATTTGCATGGCTGTGCTCCTGTTGGTATATGAGTGTGGCAATACTGCACAGGTGCAATGAGGCCCATGCAAAACACTGAGCCACTTCTGCTTGGCTTTTTCCACATGAGTGTGTTTATGCTACTGTGCAGGCATGGACCATCATTGCGCCTGCGTGGTGCGGCCACACTCATACACGGACCTGGCCGAGAAAAACAAAGAGGGTGCTGGCAAGCAACGGTAAGCAGCAGGAGGATTGGAGAAGCCTCTGGATCATCCAGAGGCTTCCCTCTACTGCTTCCTTTGTACTAGTTTACTATACCTTTAAGAAATCTGGAACTTGAAACCTTGCAAGCCAGTGTGCACTTAATGGAGTATGAAGTTACTCTGTAAAGAAAGACATAGCTAAACAAAGAAGCTTAAAAAAAAATACAAAAAAAAACAACAACAAATAAAATAACCCTTTGCACATAATGCAATTTTTGTAATTCTACAACCAAATGCCCTTATTAAAAATAAATTACCCATTTGTCCCACACTTGCTTTACATCTGCCAATTATCTTTCCCATGGAAGCCGTCTGGTAACGTGTTTTGCTTTTTTTTTCTTTCTGACACTATTTATATTTTTCCATTAATTTTAGGGCCCTATTTATGAAGCTGAAGGAAAGTTCAGCTTTAGAGTTTACCTCATATCTGCAAGTTGCAGTGCATTAAATATAAACCTCAGCATATTCCAGTATTAAAGTAAATGGCTATTGATATGCACGGATGTTCCTGTTCCTTCTGCTGACCCCAGAAAACCTTACTAAATCATGCTAGCTAAAAGTCCTAGTTCAGGCTTACTTTTTTATAATTTCATTACATGGAAATGATAGGAGTGTCAAACTGTGCTGCAAGTTCACTTAGTATTACTAATAAGTCACAAACGCTCATGTCCTGAAAAGGAGGCAGGAAGTGATATTTGTGGGTAGAAAGATGCAGAAGGGGGTACAATTAGGCTGTTGATTGGTGAAACATGTGGGAATCTAAATAGTGACTGATGCATGCTGAGAACACTTACCCTGTGCGCTCTTTCCCTCCACTACCTTGTCTTACTTCTGCTACCTTGCTGTCTCTGTTTGTCACCTTGTGCTGTCTTTATGCCACTTAAAGAGGCACTTAAAGTGGACCCAAATTAAAAATACAAGATTTCAGAAATAAAACCTATTTTCTAAATTATAATAATAAATAGCAGCTTTTTTTCAGCTGCATGATGACAAATATAAAATATTTTACATTTATTGGAGGAACCCCTCCCTTCTTTTCAAATTGCTGGGATTTTTCCGGTAAACTGGTGGAGTAGATGGTGTCCAGCAATGGAGGAATTACTAATGGCTGCCCCCAGTATAACCCTAGATATAAAAAGAGAAGGGTGAAAAACAAGCACTGAAATGATTATAGGTTTGAAGGAGTGTTTATTTATCTTTGTATGTGTCAGAGTGGTGCAACTAAATATTTTTCATTAACAAAATGGTTTGGGTCCGCTTTCAGTCACTAAAAAGTTTTACTCACCAGGAGGCCGCAATAGCAGCCTAGGGGGCATTATTTTGGCTGGGAACGCAAAGAATCACTTGCATTTCCATGCCTGTCGGGTCCTGAGGGCAAAACCGGAAGTGGTGCCGGCGGGGACGGGAGGATCAGAGAGACACGGCGAGGGCACCGATCAGCTGCAGGGGGCTGAGGGAAGCCCCAGGTGAGTAAAACTCATTTTTTTTAGTGACTTAAGGTTCACTTTAACTCTTGCAGCCTCTTTTCTTTTTTCTTTCTCTCTGTGAGTTAGCTTTTATGTTCTTTCTCTCTCACATACACACATACACTCACACTTTATTTATTCTAACTTGACCTCTTTACTTTTTTCTTTTTCCGTCACTTCTCTGACTTCTAGTTCGTTTATATTTTCTGCCTCTTTTCTCAATATCTCCACCACTTTGTCCTCCCATTACTTTGCCTTTTTTTTCTCTCTCTTTTACTTTCTCTCTCTTCGTGACTGAATGAGTGAAGTCAGCAGAGTTTTGTTGAACTTCTGGTCTGACTTAATAATTCTGGCACTAAGTAGTGGAAAATGAGTCCCAAATAAGTGCAAGTGTGGTTGTGTCATAAAAATGCCAGGATTTATAAAAGCAGCATCAATTAGCAGCATGTTGGCACCATCACAAAATATCAACAAAGCTTTGTGTAATACATTACAGAATAAAAATTGTCATTTTTAGTTTCTTTGCACTTTATGAATGGCAGAATTTATATGGCAAAATTGACTGCTGATTCCGTGAGAATCTTGCTAAGTAAGATCCGAGCCAATTCACTGTGTGACTTAACTCATCAATTCACGACTTTGCCCATTTCTTCTGCCACTTTTCTCTTCCCCTGTCTTTTCTGTGTGCCACTTTTCTCTCCTTGGGGATGATTCACTAAAGAACATTAACCTTAGCGTTTGCACGTTGGGCGCTAACTGTCAAAAACCTGTGCTGTTCTTGCCTTTTTCCTGATTGCTAACTCAGTAAAGGACCAGCCCTTAAAGCGTTGCTCTCATATAAATCCGGCATAGTGGGGTCTGTACCCTCTATAACAGTAATTATAGATTGATGGTATACCTTGAAATGAATCAGAACACTCAGTATATGATTTTATATAAAAAATTGTATTTGCTTATCATACAGCATATATACAAAATATGAACAGTTCCAAGTAGTGTTTTCTTCTAACAGTATTCCATCTCATCAAGGTTTTGTAGCCAAGCGATCATCAATCTTCTAAGTACATTCAAAAAAGAATATAACAGTTGTGTTATGTAAAGTAAGATCAAAAGTAGTCTCATCTGTATCAATAGCTGTGTATATAATAGCTGTGTAAAACTTGTAGTAATCTTCTTAAAGAAATAGCATAAAAAATAGCTTCTAAAAAAACTTCTTGCTAACATCTTAACAAAACTTAATGCTGAAAAATTAATAAAGTAAATCACCAGAATATTAAGCATTTTACCCCTTCTCTGTCATCTCTTCAGCATCTAGAACCACTTGTGGGAAGGTAGCTTCTGCCACATGTGTCTTCTCAGGAGATTGTTGGGCTTCTGCAAACTATGAGCTTTAAGCTCCTACTTATTATTATTATTATTTATTGTATTTATAAAGCGCCAACATATTACGTAGCGCTGCACAATAGATAAATGGGTTAACATACAGGTAGAACATACGGAAACTCACAACAAAACAAGATCATGCAAATGATTTGATAACAATACAGTGTCATAGGTCAAGATAGAGACTGTTCGAGTCTACAAGAAGGGTGGTTGTGAGTAAGATTGCATAATCAAGCTGGATACATTAGGGAGGAGGGCCCTGCCAGAGGTTTACAATCTAAAGGGTAGGGTGGAGACAATAGGTGCGTCTTTTGAGAGGGGGTCTAACAGAACATATTATAATGCTGGTGTAGGGGGGTATGCGAGCGTGAAGAGGTGAGTCTTGAGAGCTTGTTTGAAGGTATTAAAGGTGGGGGCGAGTCTGACGGCTGGTGGGAGAGAGTTCCAGAGAGTGGGGCAGCCCTGGTGAAGTCCTGCAATCGTGCGTGTGACTGAGTTATGCGAGGTGCGACTAGGTGCAGGTCATTGGAGGATCGGAGGGGGCGGACTGGTATGTGCCTGTGGACCAGATCAGAGATGTAGGTCGGGCAGGTCTTGTGCACTGATTTGTAGGCCAAGCACCGGATTTTGAAATTGATCCTAAAGCTGATGGGGAGCCAGTGTAGTGCTTTACAGAGCGGAGTTGTAGAGGCGCTGCGGTGAGAAGAATGTATCAGTCTGGCTGCCGCATTCATTACCAATTTAAGTGGGTCAGTACAGTTAGAGGGGAGACCAGATGAAAGAGAATTGCAGTAGTCTAGGCGGGAGATGACAAGTGCATGGATAAGGAGTTTAGTGGTGTCAGGGGACAGGTAGGAGCGGATCTTGGAGATGTTGTGGAGGTGGAAGTTGCAGGATCTGGCAATACCTTGGATGTGGGCTGTAAAGGAAAGTTCAGAGTCCAGAGTAACGCCTAGACAGCGGGCTTGGGAGGTGGGGTGGATAGTAGTATTTTCAATAGTGACGTGCAGATCTGGGAGGGGTGCAGCTGTGCGGGGTGGGAATATTAGAAGCTCAGTCTTGTCCAAATTAAGCTTCAGGTACCTGGCAGCCATCCAGGAGGAAATGGATGTGAGGCAGGCAGAAACTTTGTCCATGGTAGAGGAGGAGAGATCTGGGGTGCGGAGATATATCTGGGTGTCGTCGGCATACAGGTGATAATTGAAACCCATGGAGGAGATGATTTTGCCAATTGAGGCAGTATAGAGTGAGAACAGTAGTGGTCCTAGGACAGAACCTTGAGGAACACCTACTGAGAGGGGTGTAGGAGTGGATGAGGAGCCATTGAAAAATGTTGTGAAGGAGCGGTTGGAGAGGTAGGAGGAGATCCAGGCTAAGGCTAGGTCCTGAATGCCCATTAGCTGCAGGGAGTGGAGGAGGAGGGAGTGGTCGACAGTGTCAAATGCCGAGGAGAGGTCCAGGAGGAGCAGGATGGAGTATTTACCTTCGGCTTTGGCAAGGGCAAGGTCATTTACCACTTTGGTGAGGGCTGTTTCTGTAAAATGGGCTGTGCGAAAACCAGACTGCAGGGGATCGAGAAGGGAGTTGGAGTTAAGGAAGTTGGTCAGGCGTTGGTGGGCCAGGCGTTCAAGAATTTTTGAGGCAAAAGGGAGGAGAGAGATTGGGCGGTAGTTGGATAGCAGAGCAGGGTCAAGTGAAGATTTCTTTAGCAGGGGAAGCACAGTGGCCTGTTTGAATATGGAGGGGAAGATGCCGGTGGAGAAGGAGAGGTTGAACAGATGGGTGAGGACAGGGGCCAGATCAGAAAAATGTGGGCGCAGAGAATCAGATGGGACCAGATCTAGGGGGCAAGAAGTAGCAGGTGAAGTTGCCAGCAGCTTGTTGACTTCCTCCACCGTGACAGGATTGAAGGAGGTAAGGGAGGAGAAAGAGGCAGGAGTCGGATGTGGTGGGGAGGCTATAGAGTGAAGGAGAGAAATATCCCTCCGGATGGTTGTAATTTTGTTGATAAAGTAGTTTGATAGGTCAGTGGCTGAGAGGGTGGAGGTTGGGGGGGGGGGAGTTGTGGGGTTAAGTAGGGCATTGAAGGTGGCAAAAAGACGACATGGGTTGGAGGCTTGGGTAGCGATCAAGTGAGTGAAGAATATCTGTTTACTATCAGCGAGGGCAGTATGGTACGTCTGCAACTTGGTCTTGTATCCCAGGAAATCATTGTTGTGGCGGGATTTCCTCCATTTGCGTTCTGCAGCTCGTGTCTCATTTTGTAGTTTTTTTGTGAGGGCAGTGTGCCAAGGTTGGGGGTTGGGGCGACTGTTGGTACGAAAGGTCAGGGGAGCAGCATGGTCTAAGGCTGAGAGAGGTCACTGTTGTATTGAGCTGCCGCTTCGTTGGGGCAGGATAGGCTGGGGAGGGAGTAGGAGAGAGAGTGGAGGGGTGTGGCTAGTACATTGGGGTCAAGGTTGCGCAGATCTCTCTGCCAACGTCCAGTTTGGGGAGGGGGACAGGGGGTGCTGGATGGAGTGAGGGTGAAGGTGATGAGGTGGTGGTCGGAGATGGGGAATGGTGTAATGTCCAGGTTGGTAAGTGCGATGGCTTTGGAGAAAATTAGGTCCAACGTATTACCAGCACTGTTGGTTGAGGCGTTAGTATGCTGAGTGAGGCCAAGGGAGTTGGTGAGAGAGAGAAGTTAAGTGGCAGCAGAGGTGGTAGGCTCATCAATTGGAATGTTAAAGTCTCCGAGGATGATTGTTGGGAGGTCGGAGGACAGGATGTGTGGGAGCCAGGAGGCAAGGTTTTCTAGGAAGTGCGATATTGTACTGGAGGGGGGGTGGTATAGGGCTGCAATAATGGCTGGGAGGGGATGATAGAGGCGGGATGCAATATGGCTGCCTAATCTGGAATTTCCCTAATTCCCAGGTTCTGATTGGCTAAAGCTTCCATGCATCAATGCTTTATCATGTTTTGATTACCTAAGTCATAATATTATTATTTATAAATTCCTTAATTACCTTATCTTGTGGGAATTAACGTCATTTGGAGTGCTTGACATTTGATATAGGGTCATTTCTGACGCAGTTAATTAAAAATGGACGTCACCAGCCATCTTGTCTGCTGGTTTGCCCCAGACATTGAGACTAAACAATGTCATTCATGACGCATTTCTGATAATATCCCCTTCTGCTAATTAGTTTTTGGAATGTGTCTGTACTTTCCCAGGTCAGGTTGACACTAAAACACTGTACACGGACCTGTAAGAGCCTTCAGCAATTTAAGGCTTATTGAAGCATACAGGGCTTCTAATATACTCATTTAAATATAAAGCTTATTATATAATTCTTCTTAAAACAATTACTCATATAAGAAATAATTGCAAATTAAATCTTAATAATATAAAATCATTTTCTATATATTTGCCTTTCTTATAAATAAATAAATGTAATATTTTTCCACCGGCAGGGGTCATCATTTCATAACAAATAATATTAATTTTATAAGACTATTAAACCGCCAGGTGGCATCATTTGTCCTCTTTAACTAATTGGGAAAACACCTTCTTTTGTTTTATTTTATAAATCCTGTCCCCAAAACATCATGTGTTATCAGCTTTCAGTGTTTAGCTAACTGAGACAGCCTTGTACCCAGAACACGTCAACAATTCTCCAGAACCAAAACAATCCCACGAGAATGTTTTACTGTCTCAAATCATCACTGGAAGAATCCAGCATTTCAAAATATATTTCAAAGTATTAAATTATATTATATAGGGTTTAACAATAATTATCTCTTTCTTTAGAAGGACTGTACTGATTATTAATATTTAAATTGATACATATTTATGTGTAATTAATGAGCAAATAAGATTGCTGCAGTATTGGGAGTTTAACTTGTTCCCAGTCTTTACACAGAATCATGGGTGGCGCCAGGGGGGTGCTTGGGGGTGCTCGAGCACCCCCTAGAATTGTTCAAGCACCCCCAAAGCACCCCCTGGAGTGTACTGACTTCAGGCGTCTAAAAGACGCCAAGTCAGTTCACACAGCGGCAGCACGGAGCAGCAGGCAGGGCTACGGTAAGATGGCCGCCCGAAGCCCTGTTCTGCAGACTTCGGGCGGCCATTTTCCCGTAGCCCTGCTCTCAGCATGCAGGCAGGAAGTCTCGTCGTGACGTCGGGAAGGAAGAGGATCGTGGGCGCGCGGGCGCTGCGCGCCACAAGGAGGTCGTGCCAGTGGTCGGGAAAGAAGGTCTTCTGGCTGTAGGTGAGTAAATGGGTTTTTCTTTTCTTTTTCAGGTGGTGCTGATTGTGCATATTGGGGTCATTTCTGCTATGGATTGTGCATATTGGGGTCATATCTGCTACGGATTGTGCATATTGGGGTCATATCTGCTACGGATTGTGCATATTGGGGTCATATCTGCTACGGATTGTGCATATTGGGGTCATATCTGCTACGGATTGTGCATATTGGGGTCATATCTGCTACGGATTGTGCATATTGGGGTCATTTCTGCTACCGATTGTTCATATTGGGGTCATTTCTGCTACCGATTGTTCATATTGGGGTCATATCTGCTACCGATTGTGCATATTGGGGTCATATCTGCTACCGATTGTGCATATTGGGGTCATTTCTGCTACCGATTGTGCATATTGGGGTCATATCTGCTGCCGATTGTGCATATTGGGGTCATTTCTGCTACTGATTGTGCATATTGGGGTCATATCTGCTACCGATTGTGCATATTGGGGTCATATCTGCTGTGGATTGTGCATATTGGGGTCATATTTGCTGCAGATTGTGCATATTGGGGTCATATCTGCTGCGGATTGTGCATATTGGGGTCATATCTGCTACCGATTGTGCATATTGGGGTCATATCTGCTGCAGATTGTGCATATTGGGGTCATATCTGCTGCGGATTGTGCATATTGGGGTCATATCTGCTGCGGATTGTGCATATTGGGGTCATATCTGCTGCGGATTGTGCATATTGGGGTCATATCTGCTGCGGATTGTGCATATTGGGGTCATATCTGCTGCGGATTGTGCATATTGGGGTCATATCTGCTGCGGATTGTGCATATTGGGGTCATATCTGCTGCGGATTGTGCATATTGGGGTCATATCTGCTGCGGATTGTGCATATTGGGGTCATTTCTGCTACCGATTGTGCATTTTGGGGTCATTTCTGCTACCGATTGTGCATATTGGGGTCATTTCTGCTACCGATTGTGCATATTGGGGCCATATCTGCTACCGATTGTGCATATTGGGGCCATATCTGCTACCGATTGTGCATATTGGGGCCATATCTGCTACCGATTGTGCATATTGGGGTTATTGAACATGTTTTTTGTTCAAATCTGCTCACATTACGTGTATTTTCTTGAGAAAACCTGCACAATTATGTGAATTTTCTGGGGAAAGGGTCACCAATACTTGGGCCCTCTGTCTTTGCGTTGCACTTTTAAAGGGAACCCGAGGTGAGAATAATATTGAGGCTGCCATATTTATCTCCTTTTAAGTAATACCAGCTGCCTGGCTGCCGTGTTGGTCCTCTGCCTCTAATTCTTTCAACCATAGACCCTGAATAAGCATGCAGCAGGTCAGGGGTTTCTGACAATATTGTCAGAACTGACAAGATTAGCTGCATGCTTGTTTCTGGTGTAATTCAGTTCACTACTGCAGCCAAATAGATCAGCAGGGCTGCCAGGCAACTAGAATTGTTTAAAAGGAAATAAATATGGCAGCCACCATATCACTCTCACCCTGGGTTCACTTTAAATTACAGTTAGCCCCGCCCTCATCCGGTCATGACCACGCCCATTTTTCGCCGCTTCGCGCGACGCAGGTCGTCAGCTCCCCCGGAAATTGGTCCAGCACCTGCTTAGCACCCCCTAAAAAAAAATCCTGGAGCCGCCACTGCACAGAATGTAAATGTCGAGGCTACGCACTAACATAAACAAGAATGTTGTGGCTTCTTGTAGCTAGAATAATCTTATAGGCCTCACAGCCTGGAAAATGCTGAGATGTCATAGAGCAATATAAAGTACTTTAACTTTTCAGTTTACAATGAAATTTTGCATGGAACATTAAAACTTAAAACACACATATGACAGCTTTTCTTGCATAAATAAAACCGCTAGAATTCTGACAATAGCGCACCCGAAAATTTCAGACATTTAGGCAATTTATGTAGTGACTTACACATTTTGCATAATGCTCTATGTACATGCATCACTAGGCTACTTGAGTACCATGCAAAGTGAGCTATGCATGTATATAGCATGTTACACAAGTTGCATAAGTTGAGATGTAAATTGCGTAAATTACAGTAATCTTAATGTGCGCAATCTTCACACATTAAGATTAATGTTCTTTAGGGAATCAACCCCCCTGTCTTTTCTATTTGCTACTTTTTTTCCTCTTTATTGCACTTTGCACTTAGTCTGTATGCTTTTTTGCTATCAGTCCACCACATTGCTCTCTTTTGCTACTTTGCTTTCTCATATTTCAGTAAGTGATACTATTGGAGGCTGGAGGCGCCCTTCGGAGTTATATGTACCTAACAGGATGATGGTTTCATACGGTAAGAAGGGTAACTTCTTACCTGGTAAGTGGGTTAATGTAAAGAGTTTAACATTTTATCTTATACTTGCATGGGACAACGCGTTTCGCGACCTTAAGGTCACTACATCAGGTCAATTCAAGTGCTTAGAAAAAAAGAAAAGACGGCGCTCAGGCTGTAGTCCATATCATATAAAATACAATAAATAACAAACACATAAAAAAGTATATATAGATATAAAAAAGAATAAGAACACATGTATATACATACACAAAGGTGGGGGGCAGTTTTTGTAAGAAGAATAACATTTAAGAGTATATTGTCCCTAGTCTCATAGGAGAAGAAGTTTATATAACATAGTTACCCTGGGGGTTATCTCTCACATTTTGAGCTTATATTCTGGGGGTCTTCTTGTGGTGCAAAGACACAATGCTATATAAACTTCTGCCCCTATGAGACTAGGGACAATATACCCTTAAATTGTATTCTTCTTACAAAAACTGCCCCCAATCTTTGTGTATGTATATACATATGTTTTCTTATTCTTTTTTATATCTATATATACTTTTTTATGTGTTTGTTATTTATTGTATTTTATATGATATGGACTATAGCCTAAGTGCCATCTTTTCTTTTATTCTAAGCACTTAAATTGACCTGATGAGGCGACCTTAAGGTTGCGAAACGCATTGTCCCGTGCAAGTATAAAATAAATTGTTAAACTCTTTACATTGACCCACAAGTCTTCTAACCAGGTAAGAAATTACCATTCTTATCGTATAGCAAAAAAGAGAAATATCAGCAGCACCGCTACAGTGAAAAAGATAGCTCTTTTATTAGTGCAATAAAATCATGTGGCAAAGATAGAGCTGGAGGCAACTACAGCCCGCTGTTTCGAAGCGGCATGCTTCTTCTTCAAGTTGCAAGCTCATAATGACAAACAATGTTCTCATACCTTCTTAAATATGGCCACACATTCAAATGTCAGCCAATCCACAAATGAGACTTGAGAAGTGACCAATCAGAGCAGACCAAAAGAATAGAGGACCTGATGGGGAACTTCAGTACACAGGAAGTACAACCCACAAGTGACCTCACTGCAAGAAAACACTCCCATAAAAAAAACAGCTGCTAAACCATACCCAAAACGGACCTGATGGGGAACTGCCATGTACGCGTAAAAATCACATGATGCGTAAAAATGTACGCATAAACCCCAAACGCGACAACGCATGAAAACAGTATGCTAAAGGCATCCACAATGAATGCCAACAAGAAAAGATGCGTAAAAAGCGTAAAAATATACGCAAAAAATCTACGAACGCGTAGAAGAATAACGCGTAAAAACCTCTGAATAAATGCTAACAAAGCGTACGCGTAAAAAGATGGGAGTGGCGTATAAACATACGCAAATAATTAAAGTAAACTGTGCATAACATTACATGTAAAAAACTACAAAAGACAAAAACCAGTAAAAAGATACATATGCAAAAAATGTACAAATATTGATATGCTCAGATTGGTCATCGCTCATGCATAAACATAAAGAACCTTAATCACATAAGATATAGAAAAGTACAGGAACAACCTTAAAGGAATACTATTGAACTTTAACACATTTCTGTCAGTAGCATACATCAAAATTGCATTAACAGCTAGTGCAAACACAGCATATCTTTTTGCTGTGCAATGTTTCTTTTTCTTTTAATTTGCCTTTTAAACGGACCCCCTGACAAGCTGACGGCGTCGGCTAATGGGGCAGCTCATTATGACAGAGGGGATTCCTTTTTACAGTGCGGTAGTGTATTATACTATTGTCACGTTTCCCCATGCTATTTATTACTATTACTATGTTTCCCCGACACTATTTAGCATGCCAGGCATCTGTCATGTAGCCTGCTATGAGGAGCGAGAGACAAACGCTCTCGCTCCTATTCTGCCCAGCCAATCCCCGCAGAAGGAGACTTCCGTGTGTCGGGCTCGGGCTGCCGCCGCATTAGTTGTTTTGTCATCGCTACGCAACGGCAACCATATGAGCTGGAGGAGGGCGCATCATTGCTCCTTCCCTTCGGCTCCTGCTTCCGATGCGCAGCGATGACAAAACAACTAATGCGGCGGCAGCCCGAGCCCGACACACGGAAGTCTCCTTCTGCGGGGATTGGCTGGGCAGAATAGGAGCGAGAGCGTTTGTCTCTCGCTCCTCATAGCAGGCTACATGACAGATGCCTGGCATGCTAAATAGTGTCGGGGAAACATAGTAATAGTAATAAATAGCATGGGGAAACGTGACAATAGTATAATACACTACCGCACTGTAAAAAGGAATCCCCTCTGTCATAATGAGCTGCCCCATTAGCTGACGCCGTCAGCTTGTCAGGGGGTCCGTTTAAGAGGCAAATTAAAAGAAAAAGAAACATTGCACAGCAAAAAGATATGCTGTGTTTGCACTAGCTGTTAATGCAATTTTGATGTATGCTACTGACAGAAATGTGTTAAAGTTCGATTGTATTCCTTTAAGAAAATGTTATCTCAGAAAATAAATACTAGATACATCCCATAAATTATTCCAAAAATTGCTGAAAAAACCCAAACCTATGTTACTGGTCCTGATAGCTACCCAGATCCAAATCTTCTTAAATACAAAACGATAAATCGTACTCCCTATTTAAACCTCCTCGACCTACAGTTCCTAAACGTCTAATCCATCCTGCTTCACATTTCAGTAATGCTTTCAATCTATCCCCACCACGTAATGTCCTAGGTACACTATCTATGACCTGTATCCTAAGTTGTGACACTGAATGTCGAGACTCGACAAAATGGGACGACACTGCTTGTTCTCGATTCTAACCACGTATCGCACACTTGTGTGATGAAAGACGTACACGTAAAGGTTGTGTCGTCATGCCAACATAAGCTAAGCCACAAGGACATTTTATAAGATATACTACATATGTTGAATCGCAAGAATAGCGTCCACGGATCTTAAACTCAGTTCCCAAAGATGGGTGATTAAAACTATCACCTTTGACAATATGGCTACAAGCATGGCAACTTAAACATGGATATGTGCCAAATCTGCTCGCCGAGTCAGTGACTGCAGGTGTTGTCCCATACTTGTCTCGTCCCATTTTGTCTCTAATTGTGGGAGGTCTTTTAAAAGACAGAAGTGGGGGATATCTGAACTCATGAACTTGTGGGAAGGACTGGCGTAAGAGGCCCCAATGTTTCCGTACAATGGACCCCAGCTGAGCACTGCAGGCATTGTAAGTGGAAACAATGGGGAGTCTAAGGCCCTGCTGGCGTCTAGGTCTACTGTCCCGTTCTTTAAATTACGGTCAGTTGATTTAACGTAGAGTTGAGTAGTAAATGTCCATCCATTAGATTGACTGCCCACTCAGATTTGGAGCGGGTTCCATTTCTGGATACTATGGTGATCCGTCAAGGTAACCATTTTATCACAGACCTTTACGTTAAATCAACTGACCGTAATTCCCTGTTAGAATTCTCTAGTTTTCACCCTCGTTCTGTGAGAGAACACATCCCACGAGGACAATTTGCGAGAATTTCAAAGATAGTTACTGACCAGGCTATGCGTGACCAACGACTCCAGGAGACTGTTACTAAATTCAAACAACGAGGTTATCCTGACCATACCTTTAAAGAATGGGACAGTAGACCTAGACGCCAGCAGGGCCTTAGACTCCCCTTTGTTTCCACTTACAATGCCTGCAGTGCTCAGCTGGGGTCCATTGTATGGAAACATTGGGGCCTCTTACGCCAGTCCTTCCCACAAGTTCATGAGTTCAGATATCCCCCACTTCTGTCTTTTAAAAGACCTCCCACAATTAGAGACAAAATGGGACGAGACAAGTATGGGACAACACCTGCAGTCACTGACTCGGCGAGCAGATTTGGCACTCATCCATGTTTAAGTTGCCATGCTTGTAGCCATATTGTCAAAGGTGATAGTTTTAATCACCCATCTTTGGGAACTGAGTTTAAGATCCGTGGACGCTATTCTTGCGATTCAACATATGTAGTATATCTTATAAAATGCCCTTGTGGCTTAGCTTATGTTGGCATGACGACACAACCTTTACGTGTACGTCTTTCATCACACAAGTGTGCGATACGTGGTCAGAATCGAGAACAAGCAGTGTCGTCCCATTTTGTCGAGTGTCGACAATCAGTGTCACAACTTAGGATACAGGTCATAGATAGTGTACCTAGGACATTATGTGGTGGGGATAGATTGAAAGCATTACTGAAATGTGAACCAGGATGGATTAGACGTTTAGGAACTGTAGGTCGAGGAGGTTTAAATAGGGAGTACGATTTATCGTTTTGTATTTAAGAAGATTTGGATCTGGGTGGCTATCAGGACCAGTAACATAGGTTTGGGTTTTTTCAGCAATTTTTGGAATAATTTATGGGATGTATTTAGTATTTATATTCTGAGATAACATTTTCTTAAGGTTGTTCCTGTACTTTTCTATATCTTATGTGATTAAGGTTCTTTATGTTTATGCATGAGCGATGACCAATCTGAGCATATTAATATTTGTACATTTTTTGCATATGTATCTTTTTACTGGTTTTTGTCTTTTGTAGTTTTTTACATGTAATGTTATGCACAGTTTACTTTAATTATTTGCGTATGTTTATACGCCACTCCCATCTTTTTACGCGTACGCTTTGTTAGCATTTATTCAGAGGTTTTTACGCGTTATTCTTCTACGCGTTCGTAGATTTTTTGCGTATATTTTTACGCTTTTTACGTGTCTTTTCTTGTTGGCATTCATTGTGGATGCCTTTAGCATGCTGTTTTCATGCGTTTTCGCGTTTGGGGTTTATGCGTACATTTTTACGCATCATGTGATTTTTACGCGTACATGGCAGTTCCCCATCAGGTCCGTTTTGGGTGTGGTTTAGCAGCCGTTTTTCTTATGGGAGTGTTTTCTTGCAGTGAGATCACTTGTGGGTTGTACTTCCTGTGTACTGAAGTTCCCCATCAGGTCCTCTATTCTTTTGGTCTGCTCTGATTGGTCACTTCTCAAGTCTCATTTGTGGATTGGCTGACATTTGAATGTGTGGCCATATTTAAGAAGGTATGAGGACATTGTTTGTCATTATGAGCTTGCAACTTGAAGAAGAAGCATGTCGCTTCGAAACAGCGGGCTGTAGTTGCCTCCAGCTCTATCTTTGCCACATGATTTTATTGCACTAATAAAAGAGCTATCTTTTTCACTGTAGCGGTGCTGCTGATATTTCTCTTTTTTGCTATTTTTGAACTTGATGAGCAACAAGTTCTGATCAGCTATAGCACACTTGTCTCCATTGAGAGTGCTGGGTCAAACTACTTGTTTGCATCCTTCTTACCGTATGAAACCATCATCCTAATATGTACATATAACTCCGAAGGGCGCCTCCAATAGTGTCACTTACTAGAATTTTACCCTACCCAGTAGGGTACTCACCACTATAGCCTTAGGGCGGAGTTTTTTTGCTGAAGCAGAGACCGACAAGGCCGAGTGGAGACGGTACTTCTCCACAAGCACAGCTAGCGGTTGCCGTCAAAAGCAACTCATATTTGTGAGTATACTACTTTACTTTTAACTGTAGACCAATTTTTGGTACGGTAATACACGATAGGGCTCCCGGCGTCCCTGTGTGTTTTTTATCTCTACTAGTTTTCTCATATTTCCACCACTTTCCCCTTCTTCCCTCTTCGCTCTCTCTCCCCCACTTTACTCTCTCTTTTTCTCTACCCTGTTTTTCTATCTCTTTGCTCTTTGCCATGTTTTTTTCTCTCTACCATGTTTTTCTATCTCTTTTCTCTCTACCATGTTTTCCTCTCTTTTGTCTCTTCATCAGTTTATTTTCTCTCCACCACTTTAGTTTTTTTTTTTTTTTAACCACATTGCTCTCTCTCCACCACATCACACTGTGCTCTCTATCTCTCTCCCCCCCCCCCTTAGCTCTTTTTCTCTCTGCTCTTTCTTTCTACCTTCATATGTGCCCCTTCCCCACCCAAAACCTTCAACTCTTTTTTTTCTCAGATTCCACTGGTGCCCGAATAAGAATAATTTTACTAGCACAGAAATAGATTGAACTATTTAACTGGGTTTATTGCAGGTTCACAAAGCATATAAAAAAGAGACTTTGATTCAATTATTATGCAACCACAGAAGAGCAAAATAGAGAAGTTGAGGTAATTAAAATTTAATATTGAAGCTGGGATGTTGAAATAAACAAATTGGAAGTATAGAATGTGAAATGTATTGTATATAATTAGTCTGACATTTGCTGTAAATGGGACCACGTTGCTCTGCATCAAACCAATCTATTAATGCTAAAACTCTGTCATTTCAGTTATGTAAGTAAATATCCTATTTTATAGAATTTTTATCAGAATCATAAAAGTAAATTAATGAGACTAAGCAAAGGAATAGACACACTTTGACTATCATTGTAGTTTTGCATAATGTTGTAATCAGCTTCATACAGATAAGGTTGTTATCTTACAGACTCCCATGGGTTTTAGTCAACTTTTGTTACATACAAATAGCTTGATTAATTTGTTTTATAAAGAATGAGGCCTGTCTTGTCATGTACAAATGTGTCTTAATTAGGCTGTAAGACTTATGAAGATGTTTGTCCTTTAGCGGGACTGACATGTTGTATTACTGGATACATGCCGCAACTAATTTGTTTTAGCTATGCCTTATCCAATGGATATAATGTTACATGATTGGCTGACAGTTTCTATGAAGCATAGAAGCTGTTCTACATTTGACATTTCATAAGAAGGGAATATACTGTATGTCAGGTAGTACGAGACTTCAAGAAAGGGTGCAAAATCTGGATAATCAACCTCTGCTCTGCTGATGACTGGATAAAACAAAAAACAATGATCATGAACCATGATCTTTACTGGATAAAACAAATAACTTCTGATAGATTGTGGCTATATGGCTAATTGACATTGAACCTGTGGTATGGGCAGGGGGACATGACTGTTAAGGACTATAGCCTGTACCTGCACCTGTCTCACATTTGTTCACATTTTTTATAAATCCTGCCATCATTCATGGAAATCAAACCCTGCCTCAAATACCTTTGATGTGATGAGTGATTTAAAATAATTACTACAAAAAGATGACAGCTTTGTTTTCTGATTGTCTGAGGGCTTTCTTAACAGGGATCAAGTACCATACAACCATATGGCTAGGCTACAGCCCTGCAACACATTCTGTTGCCTAGGAGGACAGACAAAGGTGTGATGCAATACAGAGGGGTTTTCAGCAGGAGGGGTAAGGAGGGAAACAGTGGGCTCAACCAAAATGGTCCAGGACTTTGGAAGTTCAGTGATGCACTGAGGTGGCTGTACATGCACTATATCGTTGTCAGAGATGGCAGAGACTGCCTGCTTTGGCCAAGAACACCCTAGCATGTGTACCCCATGTATGCACATCAACATGCATATATGATTAAGAGCATGGGGTTCTTGGATCTTCTGAAATTTTAGTGTACCCTGTGCTTCAATGCAGAGGGCAGGGAGCTGTCATATGGGGGGAGTAGGCTCCCCGGCAGTGTGGTGACATGAGGAAATGGTTAGGAGCCGGATGAGGGAGCAATGGTTAGCTACTTAGTAAGAATACGTTTACACTTGTATGTGTGGAAATTGCACATTGTATTTTTTTTCTTGGACCTCACATAAGCAATAATATGCTTTTATTTGTCCACTGCAACACAATGTAACAAGTAGATAGAATGCATACAGGGTCAAAATGTCTGCAGGCTGTCCAAACTTTTTCCATGCTTATAATGTTACTGTAAAATCGCAAGTAAAGTGAACTGCCGTAAACCTATTGAATTAACATTGGCTGTGTGTTTGTTTGCATTTCACGATACAGAAAACCACATGCAAAATTTGCAAGTATGAACATTTATCAAATCGTTTTAAAAGGTTTTTAGTTGCTTTCTTGTAGTAGCATCACACGCCTCACCTATGAGTCATAGAGATTGGGTATGGAGCTTCATGTGAATTTTGTTGAACAAACAGTTACCAGCATTCTGCAGTCATGTGAGAAGTGGTGCAGGGAAAGAACAGAATGACATAACAGATGCAAGTTAAATTACACAGAAAGAAGACCTTGCGTGGAAGATAGAAGCAAATTGCTGTTACTTTCTGGATGACTCTCACATACCATATTACCAACATGACAAGTATTACTTTTTACTGTTCATGGTATTAAAATTTGTAGAAAGTGTTTCTTAAATAGGTGTCTTCCCAGATCACGGATTTAATGCCTTGCTTTTAACATACATTATCACTTTATTGAAATGAAAATGACAGACTATGGTAACCTAAATGACACAACACAGCCTGTAAATTGCACTATTGGTTAACGAGAAAATGACACCATTGAGTGCTTTTGCCAGAGAATTTCAATTTCTCTTTATTGTATAAAAAAAATGTACAGAAGTCTTTATGTCAGGATGAGAAGTGTCCTGTTATATAGATGTGCATTAGATTGAGCCCATTCTTAAGGATTAGATTTTTTTTCTTCCTTGCAGTAGAAAATCGAGCAACAAGTATCTTTACCTTAGGTGACCTCAGACAAGCCATTACATTTGTTTTCTCATTTGTATTGCAACAGAAAGGAAAATGAGGTTATTTAACAATTTCTGCATAATCAGTAGCTAAAACAATGCATTTTTTCTTCATAGCTTTTTCATTAGTCATTTCAATTAGCCTTGTTTTTGTCATGAAATTAATAACTTCAGAAAAGGCAAATGTGATGTATGCATATTGTCTGTATCATCAGTAAATATAACAGAAAATAAGCTCTTCAATTTTAACTATTTGTGCTGCTCTTAATTAAAGTTGAAGTATACCCGAGGGAATATGTTACATGGGTCCAAATGGAATTAACTTTTTCTCTTGTGTTTTCTCCCAGGTGATATTTTCAAACTTGTCTATAAAATGCCTTTCAAGCCACCAGTAAGCAAGAAAATGCTAAAAAAAAATTTATAGCAGTTTTTCCACACCCTTTTTGGTACTTTTTCCATTGCAAAGGGTGACAACGTATTCTAAATTCAAGTTGAAAAATTATCTCCTAGGGGAAAACTCAGGTGAAAAAGTGAATTGCATATGGCCCTCGATGAGCTAAACTTGTGTATGTTTTACAGTACAAAACATATTAATAACCAGTCTGTTTTACTTGTTTTATTTTGCTGCCTGAAAGAGTTAATTTCTAGGCATGTAATTTACAGCTTCTGTCTTGTCAGTATCTTGTCAGGAATATAGTTATCATCACTGATTAACAAATAATAGCCATAAAAGTTTTCCTGACAGAATACAACTTCTGAGGGCAGGGAGAGATAAAATGCATGAACTATTGACCCTTTTTTAACTCTGGGACACTTACCGTATATACTCGCAAGCAAGCAGAATTTTTGACCCCCAAAAAGTGGGCCAAAAGTTGGGGGGGTCGGCTTGCTTGCGAATCATGTGGTCCGCAGTACACGTGATTCGCAAGCAAGCCGACCCCCATATAATGAGGCAGGAAGCCGTAGAGAGAGAGCGGTTCCCATAGTTACGGCGATACACATCGCCGCTACAGGAAGCCACGCTCTCTCCTGCTTCCTGCCTCCTAATCACAGCAGCCGCTGTGGGGCGCGCTGCTGTGAATTAGTTACAAGCAGGAGAGGGGAATAGAGGAAGCAGCGCTAAGGTAATAGCAGTGGCGGCCGTGGGGGGAGGCGGGCACTACTTACCCATACTGGGGCGCTATACTGGGCACTACCTACCTATACTGGGCACTATACTAGCTATACTGGACACTATACTAGCTGTACTGAGGCACTACCTATCTATACTGGGCACTATACTAGCTATACTGGGCACTATACTAGCTATACTGGGGCACTACCTACCCATACTGGGCACTATACTAGCTATACTGGGGCACTACCTACCCATACTGGGCACTATACTAGCTATACTGGGGCACTACCTACCTATACTGGGCACTATACTAGCTATACTGGGCACTATACTAGCTATACTGGGGCACTACCTACCCATACTGGGCACTATACTAGCTATACTGGGACACACTGGAGGGATCACGCAACCAGCATTTCCTACCCCCGGCTTATATGAGGGTCAATCATTTTTTCCTGGTTTTTCGGGTAAAAGTTGGGGTCTGCTTATACGCGGGTCGGCTTGCTTGCGAGTATATATGATAATAGGGTGCCACTGATTAGACAGTAAAACATTCAACCTACTTTGTAAGTGTTTAAATATAGAAAAAAAACATAGGATACTTTGAAAAGTCATTTTTAGGAGTAGGAGGATACATATAATTGTTTACCTCATCAGTTTATCTTCACCTCGGTTCACTTTAAGCAAGCAGATGTTCATTGTTGAATCAAAGATCTATACACTCTACAAACAAGTAAAGGAGCTAACGTTCAGACAACTACTAATTTCAATTGTACCTTTACACTGTAGAACAGGTCTGCTCAAATCCAGTCCTCAGGGGCCGAGGTCCTCACAATAGAAATGTTGGCATATTATCCTATAATGCTCTAAACCTCCAAAGCAGTCAGTGAAGAACACAGAATCCTTTGTAGGAAGAAAGTATTGCTTGTGATCACCTGGTTCACAGCTCCACCCAGGATGGGCAAGACTGCAGCCTTAACAGACAGTCATTGCAGAGATCCATGTCATCATGGCTGTTAGAGGGTTAAAAGAAATTTACAGTGACTGATACTATCAAAAGATTGTTTAAAATACAATGGGGTATATTCACTAAATTGCGGTAAGCAGAAGAACATGTGTTAAGTCTTACACATGATAAATAGATTATAAAGCACTGCATGTAATGTATTGCGTTATGCTCTACTCACTGTGCTGTAAGACTTATGAATGTTATTTTCATTACCGCAGTTTAGTGAATATACCCTAATGTGTCACTTGTGTATGGTGTTTAGGGGTGATCATTTAACTCAACTGTGGAAAATACAACATCCCATCTATGTTCACCAGTGCTGTAGCTCCAACTCCTCCTCACCTCATCCTCATCCTCACCCGCTAACTGCTAAAGCAAAACTCTGACCAAGAATTGAACTTTATCCCAATCAGTAGCTGATACCCCCTTTTACATGAGAAATCTATTGCTTTTCACAAACAGACCATCAGGGGGGCGCTGTATGGCTGATGACTGATATTGTGGTGAAACCCCTCCCACAAGAAACTCTGAGTACTGTGGTACTCCTGGCAGTTTCCTGTCTGTGAATCTTGTTGCATTGTGGGGAGTTGCTGTTTACCGCTGTTTCCAACTGCCAAAAAAGCATGCACCTGCCAACAGTAAACATGTCACCATGTAACAGATGTCAGAATGTAAATCAGGGATTTAAAAGTTATTATTGTAAAAATGAAAAAATGAAGCACTTTTTTTATTGCATTATTTTTACTGGAGTTTCTCTTTAAGAATGCCCAAGTAGGGATCATCATGATAGGTAGAGCAGAAGGAGATGAGTGAGCATGGACCCGCCTGCTTACCAATTCATGTAACCCAAAAAGAGTTCAACTACCACAAAAGAATGAGATGGTAAGTGCTCATTACCAAGTAGTAGCTGACTATTAATGGCTCCAGCAAGAGCCTCCCTGGCAAATTTAAAAGCACATACCATGCAATTCTATATAGTACCACAAATAGCAGGAGCTGAAATGGACTACTTTATTTCTCTATCCTATACAGAAACATTAGACCCGCATAGTAATAGAATTATGGGCTGGCAGGAGTGCTACGTGCAGGCTATCCCATGCCCCTTCTAACCTCTCTCAAGTGTTACCCAAACTTTAAGAACATGCTTGATATTGACTTTGGAGCTATGTTACCTGGAGCGTGACCTAGGCTTATGAAAAGAGAGCAGTACAGGCAGCGCTCCAATCTCTCATCTACAACTACACCCTGAAGGAACAGAAAGTCTAAAACTATAACAAAACAGTGCAATGGTAAGTGCTCCAGAACCCAGAAGTGTTCTCCTGCATATTTCCTGATTCTTTGCAGTGTGGAGTTGGAGTGACTGATTCCTACTGCTGAATATGGCACAGGCTACAGTATTTGCAGGATATTAAAACTTAGTACAGGCAGGGTCTGTCCGGGACTAGCAGTGTATAGCTTTTTTGTAATCTAATCTTTTATTGCTTTGTGTTGTGGGCCTTATCATACGGCTTATACACTACATTAAACAGGCAGAGAAGAAGTGAGAGCCACAGATTTGGATATATTTATTCAACATTCGCTGTCACTATGTTATTGCTGTCTGGGGATCACTCTACTATATTTATGCCACATTAAGCAGAGAAGAAGCAAGTGCAAGTTTGCACATAAGTTTTCCCTCAGTCTGCTGCTACTGTTGCATTGCTATTTAAAAAAAATGAATATGGTTTAGGGGCTTATTCAGCACCCAAGGAAACGTGCATCAGGTAGCAGTCACATTATGTTATCATCTGTCAGCAGGGATATACAGAAACAACTGCAGGCCACTTCTAGGTCTATACACAGGACCTATGTCTCCCTTGTCTGATATTTCTCTTCTTCACATAAAAACATTACAATATTTAAATACATATCAAAACCTTGAAGCTATTAAGTTTGCCTGTAACAAAAGCAGTGCTCCTATGGAGTACTCACTTCGAAAGGGGGGAACCTCTGTATCCTAAAGAGGCTTCCTCTGTCCTCCTCCTTTCCTCCGTTCCAGCACTGGGACCCCCAAAATCCAGCTTGTCGGCACCTTGCGCAGGCGGAGTAGCTCTATCCTGCTTGGCTAGCCTTGGAAAAGCCGGGCTGGATCGGGTCCGTGCCATTGCATGGGAGCAAGCCGTCTGCACCAGCACAGTAGCACAGACCTAAATGAGCTCAGCTTTTTCCGTTGGAGCCTGAGCGAAATGGAGCTAGCGTGCATGCAAAGGGAAGCCACACTTCGGGGGTCCTATCGCAGGATCAAGAGGAGGGAGGAGGATGGGGAAAGCCTTTTTAGGATCCAGAGTCTTCCCCCTTACAAGGTACCTACCCCCTAGGGGAGAGTTTTGTCTTTACAGGTTAGCATTAAATGAAATTTTGATGATAATTAATTATACAATTTTGGAGGTAAACATTAATAACCCCATCATGAGTCAGTTATCTCCTACTCCTCCTGCTTGTCTTTCTGTTTTCAGTTCTTTTCCAGGGACAACCTCCCTACTTCGAACACTATCTGGACCTCCAAACCACAGTGTGCAAACTTGGTACAGAGTAGCACTTAGGCCTCTTTCACACTATACACACTGTCACATGCATTTTGGCAGCGCGTATGGTGTGCGATCAGCGAGAAGTGCACAGAAAGTACTTCTGACATTCAGACTATGCATGCTGTGCAGCAGTGTGATGCGCTATTGCACTTACGCACGCATTTTCAGCAAAGCGCATTGCTGATCCCATTCACTGTAATGCAATGCACTGCAACACAAATGGCGAGAGATCTTGGGCTTGATTTACAAAACGGTGCTAACTTTAGCACTGGCCCTTAGCACGTCTAAACTCAGTTGAAATGTGAGAAGTAGTGATCGTGCGCAAAGTACCGTGCGCAAAGTTTTGCGCGCGCACTGCACAGAGCGCAGGGCGCTCCGCGCGAAGCGCCCACTTAAGCCTATGGGACTTAAGCCTATGGGACTTAGCGCAATCTGATTGAGAAAACCGGTGCTAACCTACTTAGCACCCTGGTTAACACGCCTAAAGACTTTAGACGTGCTAAGTAGGTTAGCACCACTTAGTAAATCAAGCCCCTTGTGTGTTTGTGTTTCGAACACACAGCCATCTGTGTTGCCTATGTGAGCAAGGCCTTATCCTGGCACTTTTCACCAGTTAAAATAATAAATAGACAAATAAATTCATATTTATGTACATAAATAAATACATAAATAAAACAAAAGATTATTTTTAGAAATGTTACATTTAAAGATTTTGAATAAATTTTTTAACCACTTCCGGATTCTCGGTACGTATATACACGCCCCTGAATCCAGAAGTGTATACCATGGAAACGGCCGCTCGTATGAGCGGCCGTTCCATGTCAGCTCACGGAGGGTGTCTCCGTGAACACCCTGCGAGCCGACCGGCGGCTCGCAGGGTAAATGTAAACACACGGGGAAGATCTTCCCCGGTGTTTACATGTATACGGCGCTGCTGCGCAGCAGCGCCGTAGAGGAGATCGGCGATCCCCGGCCTCTGATTGGCCGGGGATCACCGGCATCTGATAGGCTAAAGCCTATCCCATCAGGCGCAGGACGGATTTCCGTCCTGCGCCGCTCACAGGGGGAGGGAGAGGGAGGGAAGGGGAAGGAGGCCAGGAAGCGCTGCGGAGGGGGGCTTTGAAGAGCCCCCCCCCCGCAAGCGCAAGCAGCCGGCGGCGATCAGACCCCCCCAGCAGGACATCCCCCTAGTGGGGAAAAAAGGGGGGAAGTCTGATCGCCCTGGCTGCTAGCTGATCTGTGCTGTGGGCTGGAGAGCCCACGCTGCACAGATCAGCATAAAATGTCATGGTGTGGAAGTGGTTAATGAATTAAAGAGACACTGAAGCGAAAAAAAAAATATGATATAGTGAATTGGTTGTGTACTATGAATAATTACTAGAAGATTAGCAGCAAAGAAAATATTCTCATATTTTTATTTTCAGGTATATAGTGTTTTTTCTAACATTGCATCATTCTATAATATGTGCAGATTACACAACACTCAGCATTCAAAATGATTCTTTCAGAGCAGTCTGTGAACGAATGACCTCTCCTCTGGCAGAGAAAAAGACATTTGTTCACTAACAGTTGAGATAATAAAAGTCAGAAGACAGCCCTCTCCACGACTTTGAAAGTCGTAGAGCTTAATGGCTTTTTTGCATAGAGATAACAACTGGAGTTTCTTAACTCTTCCTGTACTGGAAACAATTAGACTGATGTATCTGATCTTAATGTTTTATTTCTTAGCTGTACTACACATACAAATCATAATATCATATTTTTTTTGGCGCTTCAGTGTCTCTTTAACTACAGAATTTTCCACCATATAAGACGCTCCGGAATACAAGATGCACCTAGGTTTAGAGGGCAAAAACCAGGGAATAAATATAGATACTAAACCTGGTGCGTCCATGTGCCAGGAACATCTTATAATGTTTAGAGATGGCCCGAACGGTTCGACCACTTGGGTGGTTTGCATTCGTGGTGAACCGCAAACTATATGCGAGTTCTACCAGCCCCCTATACTACATCCTTAGGGTCAACTTTGACCCTCTACATCACAGTCAGCAGACACAGGGTAGCCAATCAGGCTACACTCCCTCCTGGAGCCCCCCCCCCCCTCTTATAAAACGTGTGGCTGCAGTAATTAGAGAAGGGAGAGAACCTGCTGACATAGGGAAAGGTTAGTTAGACTCTTGTGTTAGGTTTGTTAGCTTGCTCCTTGCTGATGTTTATTGCTAAAAAGCACTCCTCATCCTCAACAGCTCTTTTGAGAGCTAATGTTGTTTTCGTGATCTTTTTTTTTTTTGTGTGTGTGTGTGTGTCCCACAGACACTTGTGTTGCATATACAGCCCTGTTAGTCAGTCACACCTGCTGGACCTTGGCCCCTTGGTAATTCCTACTGTGCCACTGCCAGGCCCAGCACATTCAGTGACTACCTGTGTGTGTGACAGCTGCACATTTGTAATACCAATCCCTGCATACCTGTTCAGTAGTGCACCTACCTATGTGACCGCAAGCAGTGTTATATTATATACCAGTCAGTCACTGCACCTGTTCACGGTACCTGTGTGTGTGACAGCTGCACATTTGTAATACCAATCACTGCATACCTACCTGTTTAGTGCACCTACTTACGTGAGCGCATGCGGTGTTATATACCACCAGTCACTGCACCTGTTCATGGTACTTGTGTGTGTGACAGCTGCACATTGTATTGATACCAGTCACTGCATACCTGTTCACTACACCTGTGTGACTGCACATTGTATTAGTCAAGTCAGTGTATACCTTTTTCTTCATCCCCCCCAAATATGGGCAAAACAGGCAGAAGCAGGCCACCCAGCAGGTCTGTTCGAGGTCGTGATGTCATGATTTTGTGCAGCCCTGGACCAAAGTACAGTGTTCAGAAGGCGTGTGTCATCAACCCCCAAGATTGTCAGGACGTAGTTGACTGTTTAACACAGAACACCTCATCTTCCGCAGGGAAGCATGACATATCTTCCTCCTCCTGTTCTGATTCTGGCACCCCACTTAACACTCAGTTGACCGCCACCACCAAAGTGCTATCACCCCAGGGCTCAGCGGTGTGGAAGTTTTTTGTGTGTCTGCCTCAGATGAGAGCAATGCCATCAGTACTCTCTGCCACCAAAAATTGAGCCATGGAAAGACCAAGACCCGCGTAGGGACAACTTCCTTATGAAGGCACATGATGACAAAGCACAAACTGCAATGGGATGACCACCTGAGGAAAAGCAGCACACAAAAGCAAAGCCACACACAGCAGTGGAAGATACCAGGCCGCAATTATTTCTCAAAAAAGGTGATACCCAAACTGTACCGTGATGTTGAAAGGCAAATGGTGTCATCTCTGGCACACAGCATTGGCTCAAGGGTCCATCTGATCCCGTGGTCTGCAAAGCACGGTCAGGCCTGCCTGAAGACTAAGTCAGTCCCCACACACAATATCTTTGCCTGCACGCTGTGTGACTACCTGCCCCAAGACTAAGTCGCTCCCCACACAGCATCTCTGCCTGCAGGCCGCTTGACTGCCTTCTCTGCCACCACCAACAGGGTCCAGGACTCCAGGCGGGTTCCTGAATTTTTAAGGCCGCTGCTAGCATTTTTAAGGTTGCTATAATAATTTTTCTGGTGCATGTACATGCCTGCCTAAATTTTCTGGCTGCACTGCAGCTGCAACAACAAAACAAAAGGTATGTACATGTGTCAATTCCCCTTCGTGATCATTACCTTGCCGCGGTGAAGGGGCTTGCGTATCACAATGAAGCAATGACCGACGGCTATATGAGTGTTTCGGGGGGGGGGGGGGGGGGGGGCACACCCAAAATAATAAAGTTGTTGCTTCATTGTGGACATACCAAATTCGATCAGCTGGACAGTCACTGTTCTGTCATTGAACTACCTCAGCCCGGCGACCATATGGGCTTGAAATTCGCCATGGCCTGCACTCTCGCCATGGTGCGCACCTGTCTAGCACGACCATCACAACACAAACAGCTGTGTGTGGTGTGTTACACAGTGAGTTTGGTCTGTCAGTGTGAAGCAGTACACTAATTACACTACCTGATTGATGTATACACATGCAAGATGTTTTAAAGCACTTTAGGCCTCCAATTTAGCATGCAATGTGATTTCTGCCCTTAAAACGCTGCTTTGCGTCAAATCCAGATCTTTCCCCGGGACTTTTGGCGTCTATCCCACTCCACCATGCAAAAATTCAGATGTTAGACCCCTTGAAACATCTTTTCCATCACTTTTGTGGCCAGCATAAATGTTTCTAGTTTTCAAAGTTCGCCTCCCCATTCAAGTCTATTGCGGTTCAAAAAGTTTGTGCGAACCGAACTTTTTGTATAAGGTAACGTTTGGGGTTCGCGAACTGAAAATTGGAGGTTCGAGCCATCACTAATAATGTTCTCCACCCATTGGTGTCCTCCTGTGTCCCCTTCTGTCCCCAGTGTATCCTCTTCTGTCCCCACAGCTCCCCTTCTGTCCTCACTTCTGTCCCCAGGTGATCCCAGGTGTCCCCACTTCTGTCCTCAGGTGTCCCCTGTGTGTCCCCTTCTGTCCTCCTTTCTGTTCCCAGGTGTACCCTCCTGTCCCCAGGTGTCTCCCCTTCTGTCCTCAGGTGCCCCCTTCTGTTCCTATGTGTCCCCAGGTGTCCCCTTCTGTCCTCCCTTTTGTCCCCAGGTGTCCCGCCTTCTGTTCTCAGGTGTCCCCTGCTGTCCTCCCGTCTGTTTCCTATCTGTCCCCTCCTGCCCCAGGTGTCCCCTCCTGCCCCAGGTTTCCCCCCTTCTGTTCTCAGGTGTCCGCTGCTGTCCTCCCTTCTGTCTCCTGGTGTCACTCCTTCTGTCTCCTGTGTATCCGCTCTGCCCGGGCACCTTCCGCTGTGTCTCCACTTCCCCCACTCCTTTCCCAACAAGATTTATTGTTTTTTGATTTTTTATGGTGATACCTAGAAGACAAAAATGCTTTTCAATGTACAGTGTTCATAATGAATCTAAGAAAATTCACTAACAGATTTTGCTTTAGGGATCAACATAAAGCTGTTTTTCCCATGTTGTACTTGAACCTGCATGAAATTGACTCTTTACACCACTGTACACCTTTTCTCATTTTTTCAATGGCAACATGTTACTCAACATGTGGTGGGATTCCCATGGAACTTAGTTGCAGTTGGCTGCTATAGCTAGGAGCCTGAATACACCACTAGAGGTCTTCTTGACTTGTTAGCATAATTTGTGTGTGGATTATATGCTTTTCAAATTTTGATCTGTTTTGCCATACTGTAGGTTCTAAAATGATAGTTCAGGTTTGGACTCTGTTGATCTCCAATCATAGTAAAGCACTCACTTAGAATGTGCATACCACGGTGGATGTATCTAAGTTTTTATGATCCTTGCTGTGATTATAACAGGGGAGCTGGAAGGATGAAAATCACAGCCACTTTTCTTAGTCTGGGGCTGATGCATTAACAGCTGGTAATATTGCTGCGAGCAGGCAGTACATGGCAATATTACAATTACAACTGCCATCAGTGTACCATGCATTATGCAATTAGGGCGACCCGTGTTCATGATTAATATGACGTTCACATTACCTATGTATCAATCATGAATTGTGCTAATTGTGTAATGCATGTAATGCATTATGTAATGCACTGTGGGCAATAGTTACGGTAATACTTCTGTGCACCACCTGTGCACAGCAGTATTACTGGCAGTTAGTACATCAACCCCTATGTTCACTATATTCTACCATTGTCCTTCGTTCATATTCAAGCTTGACTGCAATGCTCTTTCTGTATTCATTTTTGCATGCATTCTTTGTACACAGTGACCTTCTTTGCTTTGCATTCATTACCAGATCATTCTTTGTCATGACATCATTAACCCTGATAAATCAGTTCTTCCTCCCTTTCATTATATGTTATTCATCCTTTCCATTTACTAATGATGATCAGTCATCACTGGCATTAGTAAATATATCAACAATTATGTTATATGTCCCAGCTAACCATCTTTTAACTGTCATCCAATAAAAATGAAACTATGCTCAACAGCATCTGGAGAGCATTATGTTTATTACCTCTGGTAGAATGTGTAATTACATTTTACGGAGATGACATGTCTCACAATATTTCAGATGATCAAACATAGCAACATGGTAATGTTTGACAAACTTGTAATTTGACTATAAACATCAACATGCTTAGAAACGCCAGCAGATGTATACTCAGTGATCCCACACCAAATATTGCTAATGATGGATCCATCGGTTACTGAGGATACAAATTGCTTACATGCTTGCAATTGCAGCAGTGACTTAATTCGGGTCACAGTGTAATGGCTTCTACATAGAAGTTGTATGGGTATAGCTGCAAATGCATATACAGCTTCACTTGTGCGCAGGTCAAACTAGGCAGTAACATATGGGGATCCCAAACAGAATCTTACAATTCTCTGTAACCAATGTTTCCTAGTCTAAGGCGTCAATTCATCAAAAGCTGTTCGATAAAAAAAAAAAACAAGTTGGGAAAATACCGCATTTGGTATTTTAGATTTTTTTGCTAATTCATCAATATTTTGATAAAGGTGCGGTAGGAGTTCGGTAATTTACCAAAGCCCATTGACAAAAACTTGTTCAGTAACAGCAGAAAAGTGTGTATTTGTCTCTGTTCTCTGTGCAGAGACAGCATTACAGTAGTAAGAGGCATCCCAACATCCCTTTAGAATGTACATGTTTTTCTTAAACTCCCTCTGCTTGCTCTGAATCTGTCTATTAGTCTTTCTTAAAATCTTATATAACCACTTCCGCCCGCGGGTATTTTTCACCTTATGCATCAGAGAAATTTTCACCTCCCATACATTCCCCAATAACTTTATCACTAATTATCACAATGAATTGATCTATATCTTGTTTTTTCTGCCACCAATTAGGCTTTCTTTGGGTGGTACGTTTTGCTAAGAATTATTTTTTTCTAAATGCATTTTCACAGGAATATTAATAAAAAAATGGAAAAAAATGAAAAAATATTTCTCAGTTTTCTGCCATTATAGCTTTAAAATAATACATGCTGCCATAATTAAAACCTATGTATTTTATTTGCCCATTTGTCCCGGTTATTATACCATTTAAATTATGTCCCTATCACAATGTATGGAGCCAATATTTTATTTGAAAATAAAGGTGCATTTTTTCAGTTTTGCGTCCATTACTATTTACAAGCTTATAATTTAAAAAATGTGTATAATATACCCTCTTCACATGCATATTAAAAAAGTTCAGACCCTTAGGTAACTATTTATGCTTTGTTTTGTTTTTTAATTGTAATTTTTTTTCATTAAAAATGTTATTTGGGTAATTTTTGGTGTGGGAGTTAAACAGTTAATATCAAATGTGATAATGTGTGTTTATTTCATTAAAAAAATTATTTAGATGTAGTTTTACTATTTGGCCACAAGATGGCCACAGTCAAAACTTTTTTTTTTTTTTTTTAGTCCTGGAAGCGAACACTCTCACTTCCAGGAAGCATAAAGTAGACAGGAAACTTTGTTTTTGATCAGAAAGACGGCGGCTTCTGATAAGAAGCCGTTGGTCTTTCTACCGGGGACTTATATCAATGAATGGGAACTATATTCCCATTCATTGATCTCTGGGCTATCGGGGGCAACATGCGCGCGCGTGGGCAGCAGTGCAACAGCAGCCGCCTGGGTGTGACAATCACGATTTGGGAGGCTTAAATGGTAAATTGCTACAGCTTAGAAGAATTTCAAGAGACATTACACATGCCATGCTTAGGTGATTTCCCCACTAGTTCCTCCCCATCTTCAAACAGTAACCTAAATGGTTAAATGTCTGAAGGGTGGCAGGGGAAACCTGTTTTGTTCCATTCTCTCTGCTCACTGCCAGGGGTAGAAAAGCTAAAACCTCCCGAGAAGCCTGTGCAACCTTTCAACATCCAATTAGTGGGACTTTCAGCATCCAATTAGCAGGGCTGTTTCTACTGGCTCTGTTCCTGTCTATCATAGGTAATCAGTAAAGATGGCCTGAACCTCTGATTTTTGGTTCGTGAACCGGTTTCGCAAACTTCCGCAAAAGTTCGGTTCACGCGAACTTTTGCGAACCGCAATAGACTTCAATGGGGAGGCGAACTTTGAAAACTAGAAACACTTATGCTGGCCACAAAAGTGATGGAAAAGATGTTTCAAGGGGTCTAACACATGGAGGGGGCATGGCGGAGTGGGATAGATGCCAAAAGCCCCGGGGAAAAATCTGAATTTGACGCAAAGCAGCGTTTTAAGGGCAAAAATCACATTGAGTGCTACATTGCAGGCCTACAGTGCTTTAAAACATCTTGCATGTGTATACATCAATGAGGGAGTGTAATTAGAGTACTGCTTCACACAGACACGCCAAACTCACTGTGTAACGCACCCCAAACAGCTGTTTGTGTTGTGACGGCCGTGCTGGACTGGTGCGCACCATGTTGAGAGTGCAGGCCGTGGCGGTTTTCAAGCCCATATGGTCGCCGGGCTGTGGTAGCTCACTGATAGAACAACAGTGACTGTCCAGCTGATCAAATTTGGTCTGTCCACAATTAAGCAACGACCTTATTATCTTGGGTGTGTGCCCCCCCCATTGCTTCATTGTGATATGCAAGCCCTTTCACCGCAGCAAGGTAATTATCACAAAGGGGAATTGGCACATGTACATGCCTTTTGTTTTGTTGTTGCAGCTGCTGTGCAGGGAGAGATGCTGTGTGTGGGCACTGACTTAGTCTTCAGGCAGGCCTGACCGTGCTTTGCAGATCACGGGGTCAGATGGACCCTTGACCCAACGCTTTGTGCCAGAGATGACACCACTTGCCTTTCAACATCATGGTACAGTTTGGGTATCGCCTTTTTTGAGAAATAATTGCATATCTTCCACTGCAGTGTGTGGATTTGCTTTCGTGTGCTGCTTTCCCTCAGGTGGTGGTCATCCCATTGCAGTTTGTGCTTTGTAATCATGTGCCTTCATAAGGTAGTTGTCCCTACGTGGGTCTTGGTCTTTCCACGGCTCAATTTTTCGGTGGCAGAGAGTACAGATGGCATTGCTCTCATCTGAGGCAGACACACAAAAAAATGTCCACACCGCTGAGCCCTGGGGTGATGGCACTTTGGTGGTGGCGGCCGACTGAGTGTTAAGTGGGGTGCCAGAGTCAGAGCAGGAGGAGGAAGATATGTCACGCTTCTGTGCGGAAGCTGAGAAAGATGAGGTGTTTTGTGTTAAATAGTCAACTACGTCCTGACAATATTGGGGGTTGATGGCACGTGCCTTCTTCTGAACACTGTACTTTGGTCGAGGGCTGCACGAAATCACGACAGCGCGACCTCAAACAGACCTGCCAGGTGGCCTGCCTCTGCCTTATGTTTTGTCCATATTGGGGGGGATGAAGTGAAAGGGATGCACTGACTTGCCCAATACAATGTGCAGTCAGTCACACAGGTGCAGTTAACAGGTATGCACGGAGTGGTATATCACACTGCGTGCGCTCACGTAAGTAGGTGGGTGCACTGAAGTGAACAACAGGTAGTAGGTATATGCAGTGATGGGTATTACAATGTGCACCTGTCACACACAGACAGGTACCGGTCAGGCACAGTGACACTGCGTGCGCTTACGTAGGTAGGTGGGTGCATTGAAGTGAACAACAGATTGATTGATTTAGCGAAATAGGAACCATGGGTTGCACAAAAGGCTTAGCAGAATACCCAAGCAGCTCAGGATGACCCAGAAGCAGTAGAAAGTATAGAAGACTAAAGGAGACCAAAAAAGCCATTCTACTAAACAGCAATGCTCAGTGTAATTTGCTTTCTTAAAACAGAAGGTATTTGCAGTAATTCAACTTTAAGTGAACAACTGCGGCTTCCAACAATGCATCACAGTAGGCTTGATGATACTCCATAACAGGTGTTAAATGTGTCAGTTGCCGTGTTTGTTGTTCAAGCTCTTGAATTATTCGGAAGAGAAAACAGTGCACAGGACCGTGACAGGATGCCTTCAGAGTGCTGTAGCCCAAGTTAAGTGCCCATACTTAAATCAAAAAGAGATAGTGGGCACACACATCCATTGCAAAAAGGTCATTTATTTCACCATTAAAAGTAGGGAGTAGGGAGTCCCCCTAACTGACTTGTACTCCTCTCCTGTCAATGGTACTGTAGCCATTTTGTTATTTTTTAATGGTGAAATAAATGACCTTTTTGCATTGGATGTGCGTGCCCACTCTCTCTTTTTGATATACATTTGTTGTTCCAGCTCTGTTGTTTGGCATATTGTTTAGTTAAACACCACTCTAGATCCTGGTGTCTCCTCTCATCCTGGATGCTACATGCAACATCCAGGATCAGCTAAGCTTGGCACTTCTGCAACAACTGAACAATGGGAACCGATGCCAAGTGCGTTTCTGTTCAGTTGCATTTAGCATAAGCTAAACAAGATGCCGACAGAAGTCTGGGTAACCAGGCTGTAAAAGGGACCTCCTGATCTTAATAGCACATAGTTTTTAATACAGACACCATGGACTGGTCAACTACACTTTAGTAAGCAGCTGTACATGTAGCTTGATTTTATCAATATAAATGTAGTATCACTTTAACTGAGTATCTTGTGCTATTGATAAAAAATGGTACCAAAACAAACAAAATGAAAGGCCTGTGGAAGAATCTATGCTAACAGTTTTGTCTTCCTTTGTGAAAGGGTTGACTTGGTTGCCCAGGTAAACCAATATCAATAGACAGATGCAATAAGACTCGTGCATTTTAAAATATTGACAGTATACCAGTGAATTATTAAACAGAGTGTACCAATAAGACAGTGAAAAGAACAAAGATCATCTGCAAAGTACAGTAATTATCAACCAATTTTACGTTTCATCACTTAGGAGCACTACGAAAAATAACATATGACTGCTAATCAGTTACTGCATTTTCCACTTACTGTATGAAATGATCTGGTGTATTTTTATTCATTTATTTTCCCATAATGACTCTCTCGTGACTTCAGTAACTTTTCATTGTTTCATCAAGGAAATTTCAGTAGAAGCTGTGTGTTGATAGGTGTTTCATATTCTGCAAAAGGTTGGTGCTAATTACTGGCTAAAAGCCTTCTTTGTAAAGAAAAATATGTGTTCATTTGCTTAGCTTCTGGCAAGATTATGAACAATGACCTTAGCTTTATTTCCTGTTGTCACATTAAATGGCTTTTATGTAACTGACCTGCAAACCTGAAACAGACAAACGACTGCTTTATCTTCAATGTGTCAGCACTGAATGTAAAGTAAACTCCTCTAGAGGTCACTGTTGAAATGCCAGCAGCTCCACTGTCATAGCTTGGATCTGGTCTGGTTTGATAAACCATATCATTGTAAATTGTATTTTATCAGCAGTAACAAAGCAGTTTCTGTTTGATCCCTTTGATTGTTACATTTGGCTTCTGTTTGCTAATATATTGTAACGTGACATACAGTAATACAGTAAAATGTAACATAATGTAAAAGCCGTAACATCTGTATGAGGTATGTTATAAACATTGAATTTGCTCTTAAAGGACAACTGAAGGGTAAAGAATATGGAGGTTGCCATATTTCTTTTCTGGCATGATTCAGACACTATTTGCAATAGTGTCTGAATCATGCCAGAAACAATCATGCAGCTAATCTTGTCAGATCTGACAATAGTGTAAGAAACACCTGATATGCTGCATGCTTGTTCAGGGTCTGTGGCTAAAGATCAGCTGGACAGCCAGGTAACTGGTATTTGTTAAAAAAGAAATAAATATGGCAGCCTTCATATCCCTTTTCAGGTTCATTTGTCCTTTAAGTCCATTTCCATGTACAAATGTTTTTTACGAGTCCTATAAAGAAGCTCAGTGGCTAAGCTTGTTCTTGAATGGGAATATGTGTATATGTAATATTTATATACATGTTCATAAATTGTTATTAATTCAATTGATTTGAATAGATCTGACCTGGAGCCCTTCCAGTTGCTGTTTCCTTCATAACAGGCTTCCATTGACATTAGTTGTAACTCTCTCAGACCACTTGGTCCACAGCCCACCCCTTTCCTAGTCTTAGCGGTGTAATGATAATGCTTAGCCAACCAGACATTTCACCCACAATGGGCCTGCTGTTGGTGAAGCTAAACTGTTTCCAGTAGTTAGTTCAGATACATTCATTTTGCAAGTTTTTCAGCAAAATCTCTAACATGCAACATTCAGGTGGGTAGCATTCCTGCCTTGCAGCGCTAGGATCCCTAGCAGGGCCGTTTCTACCCCCGTGCGGGGCGTGCCGCCGCCCGGGGCGTTGTTAGGAGGGGGGCGCTATAATGGAGGGGGAAGCCGGAGCCGCGGGGAGGGCAGCCCTCCCTCTCCCTCCCTCTCCCGGGCGCCCTCCGTGCTCCCCCCTCAGATGCAGAGCGAGCAGCCGGGAAGCGCTGTTTGCAACTCACCTGCCTGGCTCCAAGCGCTGCTCTCTCGCCGCTGGTCTGTCTCTTCTCTCTGCATACTGCGGATACACGCGGCTTCCGACTAAACAGGAAGCCGCGTGTATCCGCAGTATGCAGAGAGAAGAGACAGACCAGCGGCGAGAGAGCAGCGCTTGGAGCCAGGCAGGTGAGTTGCAAACAGCGCTTCCCGGCTGCTCGCTTTGCATCTGAGGGGGGAGCATGGAGGGCGCCCGGGAGAGGGAGGGAGAGGTCGGGCTGCCCTCCCCGCGGCTCCGGCTCCCCCCTCCACTATAGGGGACAGCTAGCTATCTAACCTATCCTGGGGGCACCTACCTAATCTAACCTACGCTGGGGGCAGCTACCTAATCTAACCTACGCTGGGGGGCACCTACCTAATCTAACCTATACTGGGGGGCACCTACCTATCTAACCTATACTGGGGGGCACCTACCTATCTAACCTATACTGGGGGGCACCTACCTAATCTAACCTACGCTGGGGGGCACCTACCTAATCTAACATACACTGGGGGGCACCTACCTAATCTAACATACACTGGGGGGCACCTACCTAATCTAACCTATACTGGGGGGCACCTACCTAATCTAACCTACACTGGAGGGCACCTACCTAATCTAACCTACACTGGGGGGCACCTACCTAATCTAACCTACACTGGGGGGCAGCTACCTATATAACCTTCACTGGGGGGCAGCTACCTATCTAACCTTCACTGGGGGGCAGCTACCTATCTAACCTACACTGGGGGGCAGCTACCTATCTAACCTACACTGGGGGGCAGCTACCTATCTAACCTACACCGGGGCAACTACCTATCTAATCTATACTGGGGGGCACCTACCTAATCTAACCTACGCTGGGGGGGCACCTACCTAATCTAACCTACGCTGGGGGGCAGCTACCTATCTAACCTACACTGGGAGGCAGCTACCTAATCTAACCTACACTGGGGGGCAGCTACCTATCTAACCTATACTGGGGGCACTTATTTAACCTGTATTGGGGGCACCTACCTAGCTAGCCTATACAGGTGGCCACTATACTGGCTACCTATATTGCAGGCACCTACCTAAATAACCTGTACTGGGGCACCTACCTATCTAACTTATACCGGGGGCGCCTGCCTATCTAACCTATACTGGGGGCAACTATACTGGCCACCTATACTGGAGGCACCTACCTGGCTAACCTATAGCGGGGGCAACTATACTGGCTTACCTATGCCTGGCTACCTATACTGGGGTACCTATTCTTGGCTACCTATACTGGGGGGACCTATACTAAGTGCAACTAGACCTGGCTAACCTATACTGCGGGCACCCATACCTTGCTCGCGGGGGGGGGCAATTTTTACACCCTCGCCCTGGGTGCATTTTAGCCTAGAAACTGCACTGATCCCTAGTGTAAAGCATGTTCACACCCTGTTTTTATTTGGGCTTTCTCTGGCCACCTAAAGTTTAACCATTTCCCAAAAGCATAGTGGAAAGATAAAGTGACTTCAGCACCTTATATAAAAAAGATTTAAAAGGTAACTTGAAGTGAGAGGGATATGAAGGCTGCCAGCCAGGAGATGTAAAGACATTAAAGACTACATCTCCTGCCATATACCAGTGGCCAGGCATGCTACATCTCCCGCCATATACCAGTGGCCAGGCATGCTACATCTCCTGCCATATACCAGTGGCCAGGCATGCTACATCTCCTGCCATATACCAGTGGCCAGGCATGCTACATCTCCCACCATGCACCAGCGGCCAGGCACGAATGGCCCTCGCCCCAGAACGCTACGCAGACGGGTAAGGTTGGCAGATTATACAATTCTAAGGGACTGACAAATTATTCAAAAACGTGGAGGACTGCAACTTCCGGAAAGGCTCCTATTAACGGTTCTATTTTTGATTTTATGGACTTCTTTTTTCTTGCAGACTAAAATATCACTCTATCGGAAAAAAACCCTAGTTATAAGCAATGACTATTTAATGAATTTGAACATCTACCTCAGAAGGATATAGGAGGAAGCTCCTCCAAAAAATTATTAAGGGAACAGTGCAATAATAATATCAAATTGAGGTCATCAGCGCTGATGTATAAAATATCCCATAGGATCATGCTAAGGGTTAATTTAAGGGTATAGTGGGCGTGTGCAATAGATTAGAACACTCTGTATAGATATAGGTGTGTTGATACAATTTGGTGAATACACTCTTTTAAAATCAGTCATTACAGAGTTGTCTGGATTTGTTTAATTTATGTTGTAATACTCTGCTAGGCATAGATAGGGAGTAGGTTGAAAAACGCTACATCTCCTGCCATACACCAGTGTCCAGGCATGCTACATCTCCCACCATGCACCAGCGGCCAGGCACGCTGCATCTCCTGCCATAAACCAGTGGCCAGGCATGCTACATCTCCTGCCATATACCAGTGGCCAAGCATGCTACATCTCCTGCCATATACCAGTGGCCAGGCACGCTACATCTCCTGCCATATACCAGTGGCCAGGCATGCTACATCTCTTGCCATACACCAGTGGCCAGGTACGCTACATCTCCCACCATGCACCAGCGGCCAGGCACGCTACATCTCCTGCCATATACCAGCAGCCAGGCATGCTACATCTCCCGCCATGCACCATTGGCCAGGCATGCTACATCTCCCACCATGCACCAGCGACCAGGCACGCTACATCTCCTGCCATACACCAGTGGCCAGGCATGCTACATCTCCCACCATGCACCAGCGGCCAGGCACACTACATCTCCTGCCATATACCAATGGCCAGGTATGCTACATCTCCTGCCATGCACCAGCGGCCAGGCATGCTACATCTCCTGCCATATACCAGTGGCCAGGCATGCTACATCTCCTGCCATATACCAGTGGCCAGGCATACTAAATCTCCTGCCATATACCAGTGGCCAGGCACGCTACATCTCCTGCCATATACCAGTGGCCAGGCATGCTACATCTCCCGCCATGCACCAGCGGCAAGGTTTGCTACATCTCCTGCCATACACCAGTGGCCAGGCATGCTACATCTCCTGCCATACACCAGTGGCCAGGCATGCTACATCTCCTGCCATATACCAGTTGCCAGGCATGCTACATCTCCTGCCATATACCAGTGGCCAGGCATGCTACATCTCCTGCCATATACCAGTGGCCAGACATGCTACATCTCCTGTCATACACCAGTGGCAAGGTATGCTACATCTCCTGCCATACACCAGTGGCCAGGCATGCTACATCTCCTGCCATACACCAGTGGCCAGGCATGCTACATCTCCCACCATGCACCAGCGGCCAGGCACGCTACATCTCCTGCCATATACCATCAGCCAGGCATGCTACATCTCCCGCCATGCACCAGTGGCCAGGCATGCTACATCTCCCACCATGCACCAGCGACCAGGCACGCTACATATCCTGCCATACACCAGTGGCCAGGCATGCTACATCTCCCACCATGCACCAGCGACCAGGCACACTACATCTCCTGCCATATACCAATGGCCAGGTATGCTACATCTCCTGCCATGCATCAGCGGCCAGGCATGCTACATCTCCTGCCATATACCAGTGGCCAGGCATGCTACATCTCCTGCCATATACCAGTGGCCAGGCATACTACATCTCCTGCCATATACCAGTGGCCAGGCACGCTACATCTCCTGCCATATACCAGTGGCCAGGCATGCTACATCTCCCGCCATGCACCAGCGGCAAGGTATGCTACATCTCCTGCCATACACCAGTGGCCAGGCATGCTACATCTCCTGCCATACACCAGTGGCCAGGCATGCTACATCTCCTGCCATATACCAGTTGCCAGGCATGCTACATCTCCTGCCATATACCAGTGGCCAGGCATGCTACATCTCCTGCCATATACCAGTGGCCAGACATGCTACATCTCCTGTCATACACCAGTGGCAAGGTATGCTACATCTCCTGCCATACACCAGTGGCCAGGCATGCTACATCTCCTGCCATATACCAGCAGCCAGGCATGCTACATCTCCCGCCATGTACCAGTGGCCAGGCATGCTACATCTCCCACTATGCACCAGCGACCAGGCACGCTACATCTCCTGCCATACACCAGTGGCCAGGCATGCTACATCTCCCACCATGCACCAGCGGCCAGGCACGCTACATCTCCTGCCATATACCAGTGGCCAGGTATGCTACATCTCCTGCCATGCACAAGCGGCCAGGCATGCTGCATCTCCTGCCATATACCAGTGGCCAGGCATGCTACATCTCCTGCCATATACCAGTGACCAGGCATACTACATCTCCTGCCATTTACCAGTGGCCAGGCACGCTACATCTCGTGCCATATACCAGTGGCCAGGCATGATACATCTCCCGCCATGCACCAGCGGCAAGGTATGCTACATCTCCTGCCATACACCAGTGGCTAGGCATGCTACATCTCCTGCCATACACCAGTGGCCAGGCATGCTACATCTCCTGCCATACACCAGTGGCCAGGCATGCTACATCTTCTGCCATATACCAGTTGCCAGGCATGCTACATCTCCTGCCATATACCAGTGGCCAGGCATGCTACATCTCCTGCCATATACCAGTGGCCAGGCATGCTACATCTCCTGCCATACACCAGCGGCAAGGTATGCTACATCTCCTGCCATACACCAGTGGCCAGGCATGCTACATCTCCTGCCATACACCAGTGGCCAGGCATGCTACATCTCCTGCCATACACCAGTGGCCAGGCACGCTACATCTCCCGCCATGCACCAGCGGCAAGGTATGCTACATCTCCTGCCATACACCAGTGGCCAGGCACGCTACATCTCCTGCCATACACCAGTGGCCAGGCATGCTACATCTCCTGCCATATACCAGTGGCCTGGCATGCTACATCTCCTGCCATATACCAGTGGCCAGGCATGCTACATCTCCTGCCATATACCAGTGGCCAGGCATGCTACATCTCCTGCCATATACCAGTGGCCAGGAATGCTACATCTCCTGCCATATACCAGTTGCCAGGCATGCTACATCTCCTGCCATATACCAGTGGCCAGGCATGCTACATCTCCTGCCATATACCAGTGGCCAGGCATGCTACATCTCCTGTCATACACCAGTGGCAAGGTATGCTACATCTCCTGCCATACACCAGTGGCCAGGCATGCTACATCTCCTGCCATACACCAGTGGCCAGGCATGCTACATCTCCCACCATGCACCAGCGGCCAGGCACGCTACATCTCCTGCCATATACCAGCAGCCAGGCATGCTACATCTCCCGCCATGCACCAGTGGACAGGCATGCTACATCTCCCACCATGCACCAGCGACCAGGCACGCTACATCTCCTGCCATACACCAGTGGCCAGGCATGCTACATCTCCCACCATGCACCAGCGACCAGGCACGCTACATCTCCTGCCATACACCAGTGGCCTGGCATGCTACATCTCCTGCCATATACCAGTGGCCAGGCATGCTACATCTCCTGCCATATACCAGTGGCCAGGAATGCTACATCTCCTGCTATATACCAGTGGCCAGGCATGCTACATCTCCTGCCATATACCAGTGGCCAGGAATGCTACATCTCCTGCTATATACCAGTGGCCAGGCACGCTACATCTCCTGCCATATACCAGTGGCCAGGCACGCTACATCTCCTGCCATATACCAGTGGCCAGGCATGCTACATCTCCCGCCATGCACCAGCGGCAAGGTATGCTACATCTCCTGCCATACACCAGTGGCCAGGCATGCTACATCTCCTGCCATACACCAGTGGCCAGGCATGCTACATCTCCTGCCATATACCAGTGGCCAGGCATGCTACATCTCCTGCCATATACCAGTGGCCAGGCATGCTACATCTCCTGCCATATACCAGTGGCCAGGCATGCTACATCTCCTGCCATATACCAGTGGCCAGGAATGCTACATCTCCTGCCATATACCAGTTGCCAGGCATGCTACATCTCCTGCCATATACCAGTGGCCAGGCATGCTACATCTCCTGCCATATACCAGTGGCCAGGCATGCTACATCTCCTGTCATACACCAGTGGCAAGGTATGCTACATCTCCTGCCATACACCAGTGGCCAGGCATGCTACATCTCCTGCCATACACCAGTGGCCAGGCATGCTACATCTCCCACCATGCACCAGCGGCCAGGCACGCTACATCTCCTGCCATATACCAGCAGCCAGGCATGCTACATCTCCCGCCATGCACCAGTGGACAGGCATGCTACATCTCCCACCATGCACCAGCGACCAGGCACGCTACATCTCCTGCCATACACCAGTGGCCAGGCATGCTACATCTCCCACCATGCACCAGCGACCAGGCACGCTACATCTCCTGCCATACACCAGTGGCCTGGCATGCTACATCTCCTGCCATATACCAGTGGCCAGGCATGCTACATCTCCTGCCATATACCAGTGGCCAGGAATGCTACATCTCCTGCTATATACCAGTGGCCAGGCATGCTACATCTCCTGCCATATACCAGTGGCCAGGAATGCTACATCTCCTGCTATATACCAGTGGCCAGGCACGCTACATCTCCTGCCATATACCAGTGGCCAGGCACGCTACATCTCCTGCCATATACCAGTGGCCAGGCATGCTACATCTCCCGCCATGCACCAGCGGCAAGGTATGCTACATCTCCTGCCATACACCAGTGGCCAGGCATGCTACATCTCCTGCCATACACCAGTGGCCAGGCATGCTACATCTCCTGCCATATACCAGTGGCCAGGCATGCTACATCTCCTGCCATATACCAGTGGCCAGGCATGCTACATCTTCTGCCATATACCAGTGGCCAGGCACGCTACATCTCCTGCCATATACCAGTGGCCAGGCATGCTACATCTCCCGCCATGCACCAGCGGCAAGGTATGCTACATCTCCTGCCATACACCAGTGGCCAGGCATGCTACATCTCCTGCCATATACCAGTGGCCAGGCATGCTACATCTCCCACCATGCACCAGCAGCCAGGCACGCTACATCTCCCGCCATGCACTAGTGGCCAGGCATACTACATCTCCCGTCATGCACTAGCGGCCAGGCATGCTACATCTCCCGCCATATACCAGTGGCCAGGCATGCTACATCTCCCGCCATGCAACAGCAGCCAGGCACGCTACATCTCCTGCCATATACCAGTGGCCAGGCATGCTACATCTCCCGCCATGCACCAGCAGCCAGGCACGCTACATCTCCTGCCATACACCAGTGGCCAGGTATGCTACATCTCCCGCCATGCACCAGCGGCCAGGCACACTACATCTCCCAGCATGCACCAGTGACTGGGCATGCTACATCTCCTGCCATATACAAGTGGCCAGGCATGCTACATCTCCTGCCATGCACCAGCAGCCAGGCACGCTACATCTCCTGCCATACACCAGTGGCCAGATATGCTACATCTCCCGCCATGCACCATGAGCCAGGCACGCTACATCTCCTACCTTACACCAGTGGCCAGGTATGCTACTTCTCCTGCCATGCACCAGCGGCCAGGCACACTACCTCTCCCAGCATGCACCAGTGGCTGGGAACGCCACATCTCCTGGCACGCATCAGAGGCCAGGGATGCAGTGGTCTTGTGAGCACTTTGAACCGTGGCTTTGCGGCATTGACAGGTGCAAGATGGATACCCTCATGGAGACAGAGTCTATGGGGCAGCCCCCATTGGTCAGTTAATTTAACGCTGCACCCTCACAAAGCACACATCATTTACAAACCTCCCTTAGGGGGAGGTTAATTTTAAATATTTTTATATGAGGGTCTCGGGTCACTTTAAGTAGCTCCCCCAAAATTGGCCTTAGTGCAGGCCTGGGCAAACTTTGTGTGGCCTGGGCTGCATTCCTATAATTTCTGACCTCCTCTCCCTGCAGAGTCGTGATCTGGTGATTAGCAGGGGTTAAAACTGACCTACTTGCCGCTTTCTGATGGTAGTGAGCATGTAATATGCGGGCGTGTCATGTGACATGTCACGTGATGCCCTTTTACCATGGAGATATGACGCAGGAAGCGGCAAGTAGATGACTTTTAATCCCCAATAATAGCCAGCTTGCGACTTTGCAGGGAGGGAGAGGGAAAGAGAAAACCTGGCCACATATCTGCAGGCCGGATGTACAGCGCACAGGGCCGTAGTTTGCAGAGGACTGCTTTAGTGTATGATAGGGTCAGTAGACTATGACTCTGGTAGGGATTAGATTGTGAGTTCCTCTGGGGTTGGTTAGTAACATGACTTTGCACTAGTGCTGCAGAAGATTTCATTGCTATGTAAATAAATAGATAATAATCATAATAATGTCAGACAAGTCCCATTGGTTTTTATTTTGCATGTGTTTTTCCATTTATATATGCCCCTTCCAATACTGTGCTTCAAGAGGATCAGTAGGATGAAAATGTTCATCATTTCTCTTATAAAAAAATATAAATCTATGTTGTTTTAAATGCTAAGATATGTATTTCTATGTTGTCAGCGACCCTGCCATAAACTTGATTCATTTTAGTGGAACAGAGAGGGTAGTTGAAAATGAGACCACTATTGGGCCTCAGGTCCAAAGGGCCAGTTTTGTTCTTTTAATATCTTTTCATTAATGTATACTAATGGTCTTAAGCATTAGAACACCCCAATTTTCAATTTTGTTTATTGAAACTCAAGCAAGTTAAAAAATAAATCATGAAATTTATCTAAAAACAAAATGTATTCTAAATGTTTGACTCATTAAAGTAGCCACCTTTGCCAAATATGACTGCTGAACACATGCGTGTGATATTCTTTCTACAATTAAATTCAGAGATTGTTCAGAAAGTTATTTTCAACTGACTCTGTTGCAGAAATTCCCATACATGTGTATCACTTGTAGATTGCTTCACTTTATTATTTTGTCCAGGTTATCCAAAACCAGCTGAATGAAGGTTCATTCTGGAGAATGTGCTGGCCACTCTATGTTTACAAGCTTATATCGTGTTCATTTTACAAAGGTTCTGATGCATACGACTTATGTTTTGTGCCATCATCTTGCTGTAGGATGACCCATGACTATTTAGATAATACCAGAGAATACTTATTGGACATACAAAATGCTGTGGTAACTGTTTTGATTCAAGGTGCCTCTCATTCACTGTGCTTAAAGCTGTAGTCCCACAATGAGCCACCAAACACATAAGCTGTTGACTCTCAGAAACTGGTCTTCTGATACCGTTACAACATTGGGTGTGCTAGACCTCTTCTTGTCAGGGGTTCCATACGTTTATCAATGCCTTTTGATGGTGAAGGAGACTGTACTCTCCTTGACTTACTTCACAATTCTTCTGTAGGAAAAACCTACACTTTTAAGTGTTATGATGGCCTGTCTCTCTTCCCTTATTCATTACCTTTCTCTCTCCATTCTCTCTCTCTCCACACTATATTCTGAAGTACAGTGCAATTCACAGAATACTTGTAAGGGTATGTATGACAGCATCTTCCAACAATACTTGTTTGTAGACAGAGGGAGTTGGAATAATCAGGAAAAGTTGGAACACCTGTAGAAATTGGTAGCAACACCTTTCGAGGCTTGGTCAACTTATATTGCTGTAGAACAGCTGTAAGTTGTTAATGCAATTCTTGCTCCTTGCAAAAGACCATTTTGTATAATTTTGAAATGTACGTTATTTTCCAGTTTTGAGTATCCTTACTTTTTTAACATGTGGCAGATCCTCGCTTACCTTTTTTACGATTTCAAGCTATTAACTGCTTACATTACAATAAAAAATGGAAACATTGGAATGTTCTTAAACTTTTGACCGGCAATACATATAAAACATGCTACTTTTCTGCATGTATAATCATGTTTTACTAGATGCAACAAGTGCAGATGCAATTTGTAAGGTTTTTGTAATTAACTTAAAGGGCTTGATTCACAAAGCGGTGCAAAGTGTTTGCACGCCTGTGAAAAGCCCTTTATCACGCCTAAACTCAGTTTAGGTGTGATAAGAAGAAACTCGCGCGATCTCCCACGCGCAAAGTTTTGCGCGCGTAGCGCACCGCGCTGCGCGCGCAGTGTACCGTGGGACTCCCGCGCGAAGAGCAGCACAAATCGGTGATAACTCAGTGGTGCACAGGTTATCACGCCTAAAGTCTTTTAGGCGTGATAACTGAGTTATCACCGCTTTGTGAATCAAGCCCAAAGATTCAGATTTTTTTAAGGATCTCAAGGACCACTTGTGAGGTGTGCACTAATACAATTTCCCTTACACTGAATAATTATCTATCAGATCAGGTCATTTTAGAATGAATCTGCCAGTAACTGTTTTATATCTGAAGTACCACAATCAGGTTCTGCTTATATACTGAACAGTTTGAATAAAAATATAAATTCCTATTTCTGTTTCAGAGCATTGAAGTACATGTGTTACAGATTTTACTATTAGCACATGTGGCAAAACCTGTTAATGTTCAAATATGAATGATCCTGTACAGCCCAAATTTAGGATATGTGAGCAATTTGAAGTGTACCTGTCTTTACAGAAGTTTGGGCGAAGCAGGCTCTGTAATCAGGGCCGGCGCTACCATTAAGGCAAAGCAGGCAGCTGCCCCAGGGCCCCAGAGCTTGTAGGGGCCCCCAGTGGCTACAAGAGGAAAAAATTTTTTTGCAAATCGGCCTTATAGTTTTTGAGAAAAACGATTTTAAAGTTTCAAAGGGAAAAAAAAACATTTAAAAACCTGCCGACTTTAATGGTTAATAGCAAATCCACCTTAAATTCTAGAAATCCTAAATTTGCAGGATATGTTAAGGAGATCATTAGAAATAAGAGGAAAAAACAATTTTTCAAAAAGACCTTATAGTTTGAGAAAATTGATTTTAAAATTTAGAAGGAAAAAAGTATAGTTTTAAATGCGGTAAATGTCACTTTCAGTAGCAAACCTAACGGTAGAGTAATTTTACATGCATCAAACGAAAGCGCAATAAATTTCCTGATGGGGTTTCCAGGGGGTCTATACGCAGCCGCAGCGCTTTGGCCAGGGATCGCTATACAGCCGCCATATGGCTGTATGAAGATCCCTGGTATTTTTTTCTTATTTTCCCAATTTTTTTTTATGTTTAGAGTGTGGGAATTTTTTTTTTTTTAAATTATGTGGGGTCCCCCCTCCTGAAACTTTGTAACCCCTTGTACCCCATGCAGGCTGGGATAGCCAGAATGTGGAGCTCTGACCGATTGGGACTTCACACCCTGACTATACTAGCTGCAAAAAAGGTCCCCTAATGCCGATTTTTGTTCCGGGGTATATGTTGGGGGGGGGGGGGCCCAGGTTTATTTTGCCCTGGGGCCCCATTGTTGCTTAAACCGGCCCTGTCTGTAATCATGCATCTCATAGCAGCAATTATTGCTGCGCGGGGCGTGTAAGGGTAATTTGGGACTGCTGGACCCTGAATTACATCTCCCTCTGAGTTGCAACAACTCGGAGAGGGAATAGTATTTAATGCCACCGGGAGGGTTTGTGGCAGCAGGGAGAGCCATCATTCGGCTCTCCTTGCGCCCAACTCACCGCCATCACGATCAAACATACGCAAGTGTAGGTACTGTCGTTTCTAAATTTTTATGGAAAATATATTGGCTCCCTTTTATATCAAGTACAGTACAGTAGATGTACTATTTAGAAAATGTTTATAAATGTACTAAATATGTCCTTTTTTACTTTACAGCATTGTACTTTAAAAGTAAAACTTTGATCACTTTATAAAAATAAAACTGCCATTTGGAAGAATGTTAATCTGTGATCTGATTTGTGCAATGAAATATTACATCTATTGCTGTTGTCTTATGACTCAATCACATCTATTTACTTGCACATACACACATCAATAATGTGTTCTGCTTATAGTTCATTTACGTGTGACAAAATGTGTGCTTAAAAGTGCCCTGATGTCAACTAGTCAGGGTGTAACTATGGAGGAGCAGGCTCTGTGACCACAGGGGAGTTCCAGAGTTGTGGATGACCCACAACTACTAACATTCCCTCCCTCCAATACAGGGGTTCATCCTCCAGATCAGGTGTTTTTGTGACCACACTTGTTATGGGTGGGAAAATCATGATGGTCACACTTGTGTTATAACTTTTGCTAGATGTACTCTTATACTCATTCCTCCTGGAGGAGGTGGTGGATGTCTAAAAACCCCTCTTAGTAAATGGTGCTTCCAGATTCTATAAAAAGTCATCCCCAGAATGTACCCCACATGCATCGGGATAGGTAACATAACTCTTTCTGGGTATCTAAGAAGGGGATAATCACACTGTCCTTGACATCAAACAAGGATGCTTTGCAAGTGGGAATGTAAGCCTTTTCTTTCAGAGTACCCTCAAATGACAAGAATAGTGTAAGCTGGTATTGGTAACGGGGGCAGAGCTCCAGGAAGCTTCGGTTAAAATGTATAGGGATAGCTCCACCTTTTTTTGTTTGTTTGTTTGTTTTGTATTGTAAAGAAAAAATAAAAACAAAAGAAAAGTTTTGTGAAATTTGCAACATTTGCAACAAATGCATAACAACCCATATAAAATGGACAGCAATGCATTTAGCAATAAACCAAGTGTGAATAGACAACTCTATTCATCTTTGGATTTGTCACTCACCTTGTTTGCTAATATAATTATCTTTCTTACTCTTTTTGCAAACATTAGGCTGAATTATGACTAATTACAAAATGTGAACACTGTTCAGTTTTGCTACTGCTAGCTCTTGAAGGACACATAAAATGAATAGGTATAAATCATAAGTATTATTTGGAATTACAGAAAGGCTTGCATATTGCTGACATATGTTATAGCAATGATATGCCAAAAGTGGAATTTCCTCCAGATCTCTGCAGCAGTCCATTCTAAAATCCAGATATTACTGATATTGTTCAGTGAACAGTATCAGCGGTGTCAATGAATGATTAATAGACTTCACCATCTCGAAACTGGCATCGCTATTGAGGTAAATGGGTGCCAATTAAGTGCCTGTTGTTCCTGTAAAATAAACGCCAGTGCCATGTTTATTAATTAACAAGGGAAAATAGTACTTTTTATTTTAACAAATGTTTGTTTTTATTTTATGAAACAGGCTTTTTGTGGAAATTAAGGGAGGATTTATGGGTGTAAATATGTGTAAGTTCATATATAAAATTATTATATAATAAATCGCCAGCATCCTAATTATATTTGCAAAAACACAAGGAAAGGGCCTTTGTAGGGGAAAGTCACTCAGTTTTCAGTACGACAGTTACTGTACATAAAATAAAAAAACTATCCTTTAATTGCATTACATCTTAAAAAATGACACATTTGTTTAAAGAGGGATTGTCATCAAATTTCATTACCCAATGCTCTCTTTGTTATTTAGCCTGCAGCCTTACACTGCATTGCAAGCACTCCAATCTATTCAGAAATGTTTCTGCTGTAATAAATCTTATCTCAGTCAGCCTGGCTCTGTTTTTGCCAATGCCAAGGAGAAGGAAGCTTGTCATCATCCCTCCCACATTCCTGCTCCTACTGATTGGCTGAGAGTGGTTCAGTGTGACACAAACCTGAGAAGGAAGAAGCTGCTGAAATCTGATCTATGAGTGCTCACATATGTGAGTTATGACAGCGCAGTTTCTAGGAGAAAAAAAGTAAGGGAAGGAAATTACATCAGTACTGGAAAAATGATAATGTTCAGCCCCTTGGGAATTAAATTAATCAGTAGGGTTGTAATACAGCAGTATTTCCTGGCAAATTAAAGAATAAGCTTGTACTGTATGTTATGCTCTGAGCAAAGGGGTTGTTCCTGTGAACAAGTAAGCGGGATGACATGGTCTGACATTTTGTGCAGTAGCGCTGTGGGACTGTTTTGAGGTTATATTCAGTACAACCTAGGTTTTTCATCTCCTACCAGCCTCTGCTCACCATCTCTTGAAACATTTATGCATTCCTTCTACTCCTTCTAAGCATATTTTCATTGTTTGCAGTGATTTAGTAAAAGTAACAGTCTTGCACCTCTGGGTGTGTTTGACTGTAGGTTATGTAGTGTGTGTATGCTTCATCTAGGTCATGGTAAATCTATACATTGATCAGATAATCCAGGAAGTACTATTGTTGTTTGTCTTTGAGTAAACGTAAACATTTTCAGGGAAGTTTGATAGGAACCAATCAATAGCCACAAATGAGCAGAGACATTTGGTGGAAGTTCAGCAAACTTAGGTAAAGTTTACTGTTAACTCACACTGACAAGGTTGTGTATGTTTCCCAATTAGCCTGACTAGTGTTACCTAGGTATGGCAAGCATTGCCAGGGTATTGTGCATTACACTATTAGTGTAGCTGTCGTGTGTAACTAAGCGTGCATGCTCTTCCTTGTCAGGATATGAAATACATATGAAATAGTACAAATATTATTATTTATTATGTTTATAATGCACCAACACATTACGCAGTGCTGGACAATCAATAGGGATACATACAATGTAAACGAGGGGCGACAGACAGAGAGGTAGTAGCACATGCATATACAACATAGCACAAGAACAGCATATAAGATACATGATCATGCAATTTTAAAGAGACCCAGCAATTCAAGTCCGAGTTATTCCATGGTAAGGGTGTGATTGGTGGGGTCACAAGATCAAGAAAGACACATGGGGGGGGTTTAAGGAGACCCTTCCAAAGGCTCCCTGCGCACAGGAACTTTACCAGAGTTTACCAAATATGCTCCATTGAATCCTATGTAGAGGAGACAGAGGTTTTCCAGTATGAACTCATAAAGTCATGTGGTGACAGGTGTACTACCTGTGATTACCCGGTTTGTGGCCTCACCCAGGGCCTATACGAACCATATATTCTGCAGCCACCAAGCATTTAAAGCTTGGTGTTTAGCTTGTTAGATCAGTTCTGTACTAAGAAGATAGTTAGATAGGACTCTTTAAATACTTAAAGACTACTCCCCGCCAATGGGTGTGGATGCGGCGGCAGCCCCAAGACCACCTAACGCCGATTGGCGTGCAGTCCTGGGAGCGTGTTTTTCAGGAGGTCACCAATGCGCGTGCATCACTTGAATGACGGAGCTCTGCTCCATCATCAGTCTCCCAGCGGTGACACTGTCTATTTACTATGTACAGCACTGCGATCTACGGCAACGCTGTACTGGGGACAGCCGTGTGACATGGCTGTCCCCTTGGGCGGCAAGACAGCGATCCACCGATCGCGCTGATTGGCTGGTGGATAGAGGGAGGGTAAACAAAAATAGCTACATATATTTAAATAATAAAGAAATAAATCTTTATATAAAAATAAATAAACATTAAGGTTGCAATCAAAGCCCACCAACAGAGCTCTCTGTTGGTGGGCAGAAAAGGGGGGGGACCACTTGTGTGCTGAGTTGTGCGGCCCAGCAGCGAGGCCTTAAAGCTGCAGTGGCCTAATTAGTAAAAAAAATGGCCTGATCACTAGGGGGTTTAAGCCCGTGGTCCTTATGTGGTTAAGGGGGTAAATAACAGATTTCTACTGCATTTTCAAAAGTTAGCTTTTGCTTGGTATTGCAAGTTGGTGTGACAAAAATGAATACATAAACATATGGCCCAACCTGCTTTTTCTTTTTCTCTCAGGCAAAGAGCAAACCGTTTCTGGTGAGCAATTAGCAAGGGTCCTCCTCTCTGCTATTTGATAGATCCCTCAGACCCTCTAAAGCAGATTAAATAAAGCAGTCTGCAGAACCGCAGAATCGTTTCTGGATTTTGTGTTGATCAGTCTGCAGAACCGCAGAATCATTTCTGGATTTTGTGTTGAGCAGTCTGCAGAACCGCAGAATCGTTTCTGGATTTTGTGTTGAGGCTGTTGATGAAAGGCTAAAAACCAAAAAGATAGGACAAACACATACCATAGACTAATCTCCAATGCTTGGTTTCCATCCAGGAGGAGAATGGCTGGCAAAGTTCGGAAGAGTATGGCTAGTGTCTGTTGGAATAATGTAATGTATTTGGTGACCAACCATCTAGCCCAAAGATATACATGAAAATGTAATAAATTAACTTCCAAGCCCAAGAAATGTTATACCTGCAAAATGGATACAAATGATAATATTTATTATAAATAAATATAAAATCATGGAAAGATGGATGGAAAAAAACAAAGTTATTTGAGTAAAAAAACGAGAGGTAAAACTCCACTACTAACAGATTTAGAAAGACCAGTAATTCTGACATATTAAATTGTAAATGTAATCAATAAACTAAAAGCACCAGGATAAGAGGAAATCATCATAAAGCGGTTAAAGAGTCTCGATGAAGAAGGTCAAGTTATGAAAAAGGATATTTACCTAAAGATTATAAACACTCAGTTTTATACTTATTCCAAGAAAATCGAGAGCTGTTAGATGTGAGACATTTAGAGTACTAAGCCTCATTAGTCAGGTGGCGAAAGTTCTGCTTTATATTATCCTTGAGAGAAATAAAGGAAAATCAATGCTGAAATAAATGAAACACAGAGTGGTTTTAGAGAAAATATTGGCTCAAGGGAAGGCATTTTTGATATCAAAACAATAATAGAGACATATCAAAGAAAAAAGTGTGTGTGTGTGTGTGTGTGTGTGTGTGTGTGTGTGTGCGTGCGTGCGTGCGTGTGTGCGCACGCGTGCGTGCGTGCACGTGCGCGTGCGTGCATGATTGTGTGTGTGTTTTGTTCACTACACAAAGGTATTTGATAAAGTACATCATGAACATACAATCAAAACCCTAAAAGATGCAAAGAGTGATGGAATGCATTGAGGATACAGAGCATCCTTGAAAATCAATGAAGACTTTTCAGGAGAGTTACTCAGAAAGAAATCAGACATGGTTGCACTTTATCTCAAAGTTTCTTTTTTATGAATATACAGAAGTAATATACTGTAAATAAATTAAGGTTGAAGGAAAAAAAATCTTAAAAGCTTCAGTCACACCAACAATCCAGTAATATTTCCAAAAATAAGAACTCAAAAAGCTTGTCATAGAAACCATTAAATTAAATGGACAATGAGGACAAAACTTTAATTTTTTAAAAGGCAAAACCATTAATAATAACTAAAAATGTAATCACACCAGTATAGGAGAAAATAATCTGGAGCAAATTCTGTAATGTATACAAAATGTTTACCATTTTTTCGCAAAGAATGGTAGAATGATGATTAAATAAGAAACTGCAGGATAGGCTTGTAATAATATGAAAAAAAAATATTAACATATAGAATCTTAGGCTAGGTTTCCATTGCTGCGAATCCGGGCCGATTCCCCCGCCCAATTCGGATGGATTTTAGCAGCCTACAGAAGTCTATGTAAGCCATCCGAATTCATGAGCGAGGAATAATCTGAGGCCCTGCAGCATAATTTTGTGCGTGACTGTCCAAATCGCATAGCCGTGCTATGCGCGGCTAGAGGGATTCGGCTGCGAGACGCAAGCAGCTGTGCTGGCATCGCGTCTTGCAAGACTCATGCCGGCGCGCAAGTGGAAACCTGGCCTTAGGGAACCTGAGGTAAAACCTTTTTTCAAAAATAGTCAAATACTACATTTGACTCACTTTGTGATATGGAGTTTAAATTTTCTCTTAACAAAGGTAAAAAACACCAGAAGATGTTGAGATGGGGAGGAAATGAACTATGTTGAAAACTCTATGGACAACCATCAAATCTAATGATGCCATATTGAAGGTAGGGTGGGGGTTTGATAAAGGAAATCAAGAGAGAAAGGCCCATATGCAATTAACTTATCACCTGAGTTTTTTCCTAGGAGATACATTTTCATCTTCTCACTAAAATAACTTTTCAGCATTTTGCAATTGAAAAGGTACCAAAAAGCAGGTGAAAAAAAGAACTATCACATTTATCAATCAGTTGTGAGGAGTTTCAAAAGTAAATTTTTGTCTTTCAAAATTAAATTGCATGACATTGCCTTAAAAAACATAACATTGCATTGAAGTGTGAAAAAGTTACATGTCCAAACTTTTTGCAAAATAATAATAACATAATGCATTACTCATTTGCCTACTTGAAGATCTGAGATCCCAATGCCCCCCCCCCCCCCCCCCCGCAAACCCTTCCCCTCACCCCAACTTCTGCTTATTTCTGTGTGATTACATTATTTACAATTCAGCAGTAATCATTACCTCTTGCATATCCTTTCACCTTGTTGTCTGTTTCAAAAAGGTTCAACAAGCACAGTGCAATGATCCCACCTGTTCTGATGCTTATGTCAATAAAGCAGGTTAGAGTATACAATCTACACCATACATACAGTACAAGCCAGGTTTCTAAAGCTGTACAGTATACTGTATGTAAAAAGAAAAAAATAAACAACAACCTTAGGTTGTCATCTCTTCAGTGGTGCAATATTAGAAATACATTTATAATTGCATTATCAATAAAGGTGCAGTTTGGAACTGAATTTATAAATACACATATGATTTGGGCAATACATTTCACCTATCATGATGTATAAGTAGTATCCTATAAGAGTTTAAAATTGATAACAAAACCAGTAACAACTAACAAGCAGTAATGACCACTGTCATTTCTTTGCTGGTTAACAATGCTTTTAACTAATGCAGGGGGAACAAGTCAGCAGAATAAAGTTGAAAATCAACCTACAGAAAAATTCTACATTTACTGCAGGCGTTGACAATTTCTGAAGCTTTTTTCAAAGAATGAGTGAAATGTGTTTCTTTCTTATTGGTGGACAGAATTCCTAGGTTGTGCATACAGCGTGCGGCCTGTTATTGCAGAGACTGCACAGTTTGTGCTCTGTCAGCTCTTCTGCTAAACTATCCACTGTAACCATCTCTGCAATTTTTCATAATAAAATTACTGCACTTGAGATGACAATTTTGTGTGTGATGAGCTACCATGTCCATCTCCAGCATAGCCTCTTCCCTCTGATCATTGCCCTTAGCCATGCTTCCTAATGAAAGCCTCCTCATCAAGTTTGATTACCATTCTTCTGTTTTCCAAGCATGCATAACGATGAGCTTGGTTTATGAAACATTTTCCTGCAGTAATAAAACTAATTAAAGCAGGCATCCATCCTCTCACTACTCTTTAATGAATTATAATGAGATCATTAATCTAGTCACTTTCTTACACCGAGTCTATTGGCTGGATGTCCGCACAGACTTGTCAGCACTCCATTCTTGCCCTTTAGAAATGGGCAATTATTAAAAGCTGTAGCTGCTTGCTTTTGTTAGTCAATATTTCTGGTATTGTATGAATGAAACAAGAGATGTTAAGCTGACTGTAACAAATACCTCAATTGGGCATCAGTAATGCTTGCCAGTCTTATGTTCTTAGGCAGCCACACCTTTTACTCTGATTTCTTTCTACTTGCCAATTAAAGTGGACCTGAACTCTTGCACAGCAAAGAAGGAAAACACAGAGAAATGCACCCTGTATGTATTTAGAGAGTTTAGCCCCTCATCTGTGTCTAATAACAAGTTGTAATTTGATCTCTCCCCTGTGTCACCTAACTGCCACGGCAGATAAGATCATTTGAAAGCACGGGATGTTAACAATATGTGTGCTTTCATGAAAGCAGGAAGTAGAAACAGTGCAGATTTATTGCAGGATTTGTATCAGCTGTAACAAAGAAATGTTTTTTATTTAACTGCTTGAGGACCACAGGCTTACATCCCCTAGTGATCAGACCATTTTTTACAATTTAGCACACTGCAGCTTTAACAGTTCGCTGCACAGCCATACAACTTAGCACACAAATAAATCTTGCCTCTGTTTCTTGCTACCAACAGAGCTTTCTGTTGGTGGCATCTGATTGCTGCTGCAATTTTTATTTTTTTAAATTAAATTTTATTGTTATTTTTTAAAATAAATTATTCTATTTTTTTATTTTCATTCACTGCCAGTCCCTCCCTCCCTCTGAGATCCAGCCCCTTTGATCACCTCTCATAGGCATCAGTCTATGAGAGGGATCATAATGTGAGCCTCTCCTGGGGACAGCTCAGTGACAGAGCTGTCCCCCGTACAGCACTGCACTAGATCGCTGCGCTGTAAAGTAATTGTGGCATTTTTTTTCTATTTACAGCCTGCCAGACGCGCTGCCAGCTCCGATCACATCTGGCAGGCTGTTAACAGAGAGGAACTCCGTAATTCAGTGGGGATGCCAGCGCATCCGCACATGAGATCCCCACTGATTTCACCCCCCCCGGACTTGACGCCAGTTGGTATTAGGCGGTCCTGGGGAGCCACTCTATGGCTGCCAATTGGTGTTAGGCGGTCGCAGAGTTGTTAAAGGTTATTATGCTGCTGTTGCGTATCTTGTAGAGCAGAGAGTAAGTTCTGAGTTTAGGTCTGCTTTAAGTTACAACTGCAAATAATTAAATTAAACAACAGAGCCAACAATAAAATAAGAGTGGGAATGTATTTAATGGTGCCAGAAATAATCTTAATCGATTAAAATTATCTTAATTTGACTCCTAAGAGTTAATTAGTTAAGGCAGATAGCTAAGCAACTGCAAAATGAGGTGGTCTCACAGCTAGTTCAGCTATGGGCTTTTTACAGTATCACTTCAAGCTTAAAATAAATCCAGTTTGCAGCTTGCAGCTTAAGCCTTCATTAGTGCACAAAGAATCTGCTCATTAATTACTCCTTGGTAATCAAGGACTGTCTTCATCTGTATAAAACAAAGGGGTATTTATATTATTTGTAGAAAGCAAATTTAGTCTCTATAAAAAAACCTAAGATTGTGTGAATTTATTAAGGCATGTCCATATGTGGATAAATTAAAGTGGCACCTTAACGACATGTTGTAGAATGTAATACATTATTCAGGATACCCAATTTAATGTTAATTATACTGGTTTCAGCATCAATACTGTAGATCTATATATTGCTGTATATTACATGTAGTACCATTCTCCCAGTGATGTTTAGCCTAGGCTATAACATCTCAAAGCATTCATCTTCCAGTGCCCTCTGGGAGTCCAGATGTTGCTTCTGCTCACTTCAGAACATGCAACAAACAAACATTGTACAGTGATCTACCTTACCAGCTGAAAAGATGTTACCACTTGTGATAAATTTCAGAATGTAAATCAGGATGATGAAAGATATTAGAATGGGCAAACTTTGACTACATACAGTACATGCAATTTTATTAATTATCTTATATTCAGTAATTGTTCTCCTTAAAGAGACACTGAAGCGGAAAAAAAAATATGATATAATGAATTGGTTGTGTACTATGAATAATTACTAGAAGATTAGCAGCAAATAAAATATTCTCATACTTTTATTTTCAGGTATATAGTGTTTTTTCTAACATTGCATCATTCTATAATATGTGCAGATTACACAACACTCAGCATTTCAAAATGAGTCTTTCAGAGCAGTCTGTGAAGTAATGAACTCTCCTCTGGCAGAGGAAAAGTAAACAGTTCAATTACAGTTGAGATAATAAAAGTCAGATAACAGCCCTCTCCACGACTAACTTAGTCGGAGAGCTTAATAGCTTTTTTGCATAGAGATAACAACTGGAGTTTCTCAACTCTTCCTGTACTGGAAACAATTAGACTGATGTATCTGATCTTAATGTTTTATTTCTTAGCTGTACTACACATACAAATCATAATATCATAATTTTTTTTTCGCTTCAGTGTCTCTTTAAGTGTGCTAAGGCTGGAATGTTGTGGTGGTGGTGGTGGTGGTGGGGGGGGGGTGGAGTAGGGTAACTGTTAAAGACTTTATTAGATGTAGCACTGTGACATAGGTTCTTGGTACCGTGTATTGTAGTTATTCTTGGTGAAATTGTCATGCAATTTATCCTTTGGGTCCCCTAATCTAGCCCTGACATCAAACACGTCCAATACTATCTAGACAATACTATACTAGACTTCCTATAAGTAGTTCAACAATAAAAACTCACTCAATGCCCATACACAAACCTATATATCCACTGGTCTCCTTTATAAAAAACAAATGTAATGGTATATTGTATTTATGATACTATCTTGCAACTGCCATTACTATTGCTGGCTCATTAAGGGTTAGTCTTTCTAGAAGATAACATTCAGCACACTAATGGATTGATTTGAACACAGCCATTCAATGTTGTGAGCTCTCGGTAAATGATTGTTGTTGAACTATTTATAATACTGTAATCTGCTACTGTTATTGTCAAGTCGCCAGATCTCCAAAGGTTACTTTTTTAGCATTGTTTATTGTTAGGTTGACTCAAAGCTCCTTTATTATGTGAATACTCCTGGTGGTATTACATCTTTAAAGGGTTTTTCCTTCCGCATAACCTCAGCATAAATAATATTGATCTGCCAAATTTAGTTCATTTCTTTTTAGCAATTCAATCCACTGTGATTTTGCTGCTTTATTATTTCCTGCTACTTTTTGTCATACTTACTCGGGCAAGTTTTCCGACACTAGATTGGGATTCTACCTAGCTTTTAATGCTGGTTCCAGGGTTTTCTTGGAATATTTATATAGTATGTATATGTGGGCAGCACGGTGGCGTAGTGGTTAGCTCTCTCGCCTTGCAGCGCTGGGTCCCTGGTTCGAATCCCAGCCAGGGCACTATCTGCAAAGAGTTTGTATGTTCTCTCCGTGTCTGCGTGGGTTTCCTCCGGGCACTCCGGTTTCCTCCTACATGTCAAAAAACATACGGATAAGTTAATTGGCTCCCCCTAAAAATTGGCCCTAGACTACAGTACTTACACTACATAATATAGACATATGGCAATGGTAGGGATTAGATTGTGAGCTCCTTTGAGGGACAGTTAGTGACAAGACAATATATATACACTGTACAGCGCTGCGTAATATGTCGGCGCTATATAAATACTAAATAATAATAATAATAATAATAATAATATATGGACACGTTTTATTTTCTATTGTATTAGTATCCTTTATTATACATTTATTTTTAGTACATGTGACCTGTGTAAAAGCCGGCTTACTGATTCTACAATTCAATGCTGTATTTTGAGGGCTATATAGGAATGGAATAAGTTTAACCCTATAAGTAGCTGGGAGTGAAAGTTTTCATTAATAAATAATGGATTGAAAGCGGACCCAAACCAAACATTTTTTTAATAAAAAATATTTAGTTGCACCACTCTGACACATACAAAGATAAATAAACACTCCTTCAAGCCTATGAGCATTTCAGTGCATGCTTATCACCCTTCTCTTTTCATAACTAGGGTTATACTGGGGGCAGCCATTAGCAATTCCTCCATTGCCGGACACCATCTACTCCACCAGTTTGCTGGAAAAATCCCGGCAATTTGAAAGAAAGGAAGGGGTTCCTCCAATAAATGTAAAATATTTTATATTTGTCATCATGCAGCTGAAAAAAGGCTGCTATTTATTATTATAATTTAGAAAATAGATTTTATTTCTGAAATCTTGTATTTTTAATTTGGGTCCACTTTAAGGGTGTTTACTAGTGTTAGACGAACATCGCAAATGAAGGTTTGCAGCCCTTCACAAGTTTTACCATGAAAATTTGTGAACCGAACATTCAGGACAAGCCTCTTTGACTTACCAGAGAGGTGAACATCTGAAACCTTCAGGGCATATCTGCAGTCTCATTTCCTTCAAAAAAAAAAGGCGTACAAAGTGTCAAAAAACCCCAGACAGTGGCATAGCGGAGGGGGATCTATGGGAAAAATTTTGTTTGTATTTTCACAAACTATTTGAACATTTTTTAAAAGAGATGTCAATGGCCACCGACTTGTAGCGTTTAACAGCAAAGCCCCATACATGCTAGAATCACCAAATTTGGAGGGTATGTTAATTAGAACAGTGGGAACAAGGGCAAAGTTTGGTGATTCTAGCATGTAAGGGGGCTTTGCTATTAACTGCTAAAGTTGGCACTGGCAGCGAACGATTGTTCACATTTATGCAAACAGTGAACAACGCTCATTCGCCATGAACGGTAAACAAGTTTGTCAATCACTATTGTTTACCTATGATGTAGCACCAAAGCGTCAAATACTGGGCCAACTGCAATATTATCTAGGCACTTGCCTCAGAGCAATGGCAAATAAAACATGTAAGGTCATTATCTTGGACAGAGTTTTAAGAGACTGGAATCCAACAGGTGTCACCATAAACAGTGAACAGAATTATTGTTTTCTAGAAAAACCGAGGTGCCTAATTTAACAAAGCCACAAAGAGAACTGGTGTTGAAATATGTTGCTGTTTCATGACAAATTGACAATGCTTAATAAAAGACTAGTGGCGAATCTGAAGTGGAAGTGAACTCAGTAGGGTATGCTGTATTGCTACATCCTCCCTATTCTCCATTTTGTTCTCATGAACGTGCCCTACATGGTCTCCAGGTTCCAGACAACTGTTAGGGATCAGGTGTGTAGCACACTGAAATATTGGTTTTGTCAGGTAATATGGACAATGTTCTAAAGGGAGCAACAGTGCAGCCACCTCCAAGGTGCATATGTGGAATGGTTTAGGGTGTAACCTGGGTGCTTGAAGCATTAATTATCATGTAATGCAAGTGACCAAGCGATGTGTGTCAGTTTGCTCTGCTCATATAGAAGTACAAATCATGAAGTTGCATAGCCAACTTTAATGGGCCTCTTCTGACCCTTGGAACACTTGAGCTATAGCAAACTTTTAGTAGTTATAAGTGGACACACCAATGTACACTCACATGCAGCATACTGAACATAAAGTGCTTTAAGACAGATTCATGGGCTGCAGAAAATCTGTGTTGGACAGCCTTTCTCCCAAACATACTGTGAAAAATACCAGCACTTTCTTTGCAGGGTCTTGTGGCCCATGATGTCACTTCCTCTAAGGGAGGGTGTACTCAGGAGAAATGCTCCAGCACTAAACCCTAGTGACTGATGTGACAAACTGCTTGCAGGACAACAGTTCACAGGGAACGTTACATGCAGTTTGCATTTGCCCCATATTTTAACATGGGGTGTAATGCAAACTTTGCCATTGTTAGCTGTGAACTTTTCTCCTGTGAACAGTCCGTCACATCACTACTAAACACAGTTTTCCTCCAAGATTTTCTTTGTGTGTCTGTTCTAAACAAAATTGTTTGTAAGCTGTGCAAACACTCCGTACATGAACATATGGAGGGATCAAAACATGTTTACTAGCAAGATAAAACTATGCTATTGTAACGATCGGTGGGCGCAGAGAGTATCTGATTACCGGTGATCTGCAGTATCACCGGAAATACAGATATATACCAGATTATAAGTGATCTGCAGTCTCACCGATAATCCGATATACAAACTAACCTCTGTTCACCTGAGTAGAGTGTAGTGTTTGGTGTAACAGTAACACTTAGAGGACAAGGCCTCAATGCAGCAAGGAGTACTGCACAGATTCCTTCCGCAGACCTGAGCTCTCCAAGACGGGAGGAGTCAGACTGACAGTAGGAAGGTATATCTGAAAGTGACCCTCAGGAGGAAGGATCGCTAACAGAGCGAGGAACCGCCTCTAACGGTAAGGTCGGTTCTCGAGGTCGGACAAGCCAGGTCGTACACACACGGACAGATAAAGTACAAGATCAGGAGGCAAAGGCGGAGTCAAAGTACAGGCAGGGTTCAGCAACGAGGTATCAGATATATCGGGGTACAAAATCAGGAGGCAGAAACAGAGTCAAGGAACGAGCCGGGGTTCGGCAACAGAGTATCAGAAATATCGAGGTACAAGATCAGAGTTCAGGAGGATAGTCAAAGCAGGCAAAAGTCATAACATATAATCACAATCAAACTAGTACTTTAGCTATCAACAGAATCTAGCTAAGTGTAGGATTACAGCTCCAGCTGGTCCCGGCACACTTAAGGATCTGACTACAGGTCTGAGTGCTCCCACATATGTGATCGCACGCCAGACAAAGAGCAAGTGAACAACCAGCAGTATATATACTCTAGGACCTTTCCAGGACCTCCCTAATTGCTGGTCCAATGAGAGCAGTGGAATTTGTCAGCTGACCCAGCTGGTCAGCCGACACCCTTCTAACTGCTATTTAAACTCTGCCTCTGTGCTCGCGCGCGTGTAAGTCTGAATCCTGGTGGACTATCAGTCCCAGCCACACCAGTACTGTCATGCAATGTATCTAGTGCGGGGGCCGCCTCTGATGCGGATTCCGCCGTTACCAATGCGGATTCCGCCGCACTGCCCATGCGGCATGCGGCGTTTTTTCCGCGTTGTGACGCCATGCTGGACGCGGAAACAGCCGCCTCACCTCGAGAGACGGCGGCTTTTCCGCGTTTCCTCACAGTACCCCCCTCCCGAGGAGTGGACTCCGGACAACTCCTACCAGGTTTCTCGGGATGTAAGGCGTGAAATTCCCTCCTTAATTCGTCCGCATGCATGCGACTCCCCGGTACCCATTGTCTCTCCTCAATGCCGTACCCTTTCCAATGTACGAGATATTGTACCGAGTTTTGTACAACGCGTGAATCTAAAATCTTTTCTACCTCGTACTCAGGTTGGTCATCCACCAACACAGGAGGAGGAGGAGTGGGACCCACATGGACTGCTGGCTTAAGCAGGGATACGTGGAAGGACCTTACCCCACGCATGCTAGCGGGAAGATCAACAGCGTAAGTGACGTTGTTGATCCTTCTGGCTATCGGGAAAGGCCCGACAAACCTGGGACCCAACTTGTCTGAGGGCTGTTTCAGGGCCAAGTGACGTGTGGATACCCAAACCAAGTCTCCTGGTTGGAATCTCCACTCCAAAGACCGTTTCTTGTCAGCTTGACCCTTCTGACTCAGAAACGCCTTTTCCAAACTGTCTCTCACCGTCCGCCAAATGTCTTTAAAAGACCTTTGCCAAGCCTCCAGAGCTGGAAACGGAGTGGAGGCCACTGGTAACGGTGAAAATTTGGGCAATCTTCCAGACACAACCTGGAACGGAGAAAATCCAGTGGAAGAACTTTTCAAATTGTTTTGTGCAAATTCTGCAAAGGGCAGAAATTTGACCCAGTCATTCTGCGCCTCTGCAACGTAGCATCTCAAAAACTGCTCTAACGACTGGTTGACCCTCTCCGTCTGACCGTTGGTCTGTGGGTGGTAGCCCGATGAAAACGACAGCTTCATGCCCATTTGATGACAGAATGCCCTCCAGAATTTAGATACGAATTGGACTCCCCGATCGGACACTATGTTTTCCGGAATGCCGTGTAACCGGAACACGTGTTTGATAAACAAGTCGGCCAATTCCTGGGCCGAGGGGAGTCCTTTCAAGGGCACAAAATGGGCCATCTTGCTGAAGCGGTCGACTACCACCCAAATGACCGACATGCCCTCTGATCTGGGAAGCTCACCCACAAAATCCATGGACAAGTGGGTCCATGGTTCATTCGGGGTGGGTAAAGGCTGCAACCTCCCTACAGGTGCCAGCCGGGAGGGTTTGCTTTTAGCACATACCGCACAATCCTTAACAAATTCTTTGCAGTCGGCTGCCAGAGACGGCCACCAAGCGCACCTGGCCACAAGATCCTGCGTTCTAGATGCCCCAGGATGTCCCGCATTCTTGTGTGAATGGAATATCTGTAGCACCCGGAGACGGAATGGCAGAGGCACAAATAAAACCCCCTCAGGCTTCCCCTCAGGGACATCCTGCTGAAAAGGACTCAAGGTCTCTGTCCAGTCTTCCCAAGTCTCTGTTACGGCCAGCACCAAATTTTGTGGGACAATGGTCTCTGGGGCAGAAGGCTGTGCTGTCTCCAACTCAAAGCATCTGGACAGGGCATCTGCCTTAATGTTCTTGCTACCCGGGGTATACGTAATTATGAACCTGAACCTCGAAAAAAACAAAGACCATCGAGCCTGACGGGGACTTAATCTCTTAGCCCCCTCGATGTATTCTAGATTCTTGTGATCCGTGTATACAGTAATTGTATGTTCTGCTCCTTCCAGCCAGTGACGCCACTCCTCAAAGGCAAGTTTAATGGCTAAGAGCTCTCTGTTGCCTATATCGTAGTTTCTCTCTGCCGGAGAGAACCTACGAGAGAAATACGCACAAGGGTGTAGCCTTCCCTGCAAGCCTGACCGCTGAGACAGCACAGCCCCTACCCCAACCTCCGAGGCGTCTACCTCAACAATAAAAGGATAAGAGGTGTCTACATGTCTCAGGATGGGTGCGGAACAAAACAAATCTTTTAAAGTGGAGAAAGCACTTAATGCATCAGGAGACCAGTGGGTGGTATCTGCCCCTTTTTTCGTAAGACAGGTGAGGGGTGCGATAACCGTGGAATACCCCTTTATGAACCTTCTATAATAATTCGCAAAGCCTAAAAACCGCTGTAAAGACTTCAACCCAACCGGCTGAGGCCATTCCAAAACAGCGGAGACTTTGGCGGGGTCCATAGACAGGCCCGTGGTGGAAATTATGTACCCCAGAAAGGCGACAGATGTGACTTCAAAAATACACTTCTCAATCTTAGCATAAAGTGAGTTTTGTCTTAATTTGTTGAGTACAAATTTCACATGTATTCTGTGCTCAGAGAGGTTGTTGGAGAAAACAAGTATATCGTCTAGATAGACCAGCACAAATCTCCCCAACACCTCTCTGAAGACCTCGTTGATGAGTTCCTGGAAAACGGCCGGGGCATTACATAACCCAAAGGGCATCACCAGATACTCGTAATGCCCGTCTGGCGTGTTAAAGGCCGTTTTCCACTCATCGCCCTTTCTAATGCGCACCAGGTTGTACGCGCCCCGTAAATCCAGCTTTGAGAAGATCTTAGCATCGGTGACGTGCGTAAATAAATCGTCTATCAGGGGTAACGGATAGCGATTCTTTACCGTGATCTTATTTAGTCCCCGGTAATCAATACAGGGCCGCAGGCCCCCGTCTTTCTTTTTAACGAAAAAGAAACCTGCTCCAGCAGGCGATCGGGACGGCCGGATGAAGCCTTTGGCTAAATTGTCACGGATATATTCCTTCATAGCCAATTTCTCTGGCCCAGATAAATTGTACAAATGACCCCGAGGGGGCATACAACCTGAACGTATATCAATGGGGCAATCGAAAGAGCGATGTGGGGGTAACTTGTCTGCAGCCTTGGGACAGAATACATCAGAATATTCCACATATTGCTCAGGTACCCCCTGAACATGAACCCTGGTTTGGCCCAATGTCACCTTCCCTAAACATCGCTGAAAGCAGTGTGCTGACCAAGAAATTAGTTGGCCGGTGGCCCAATCAATGTGTGGAGAATGAAGGTGCAACCATGGCATGCCGAGTATAATGGTGGAGGTTGTCATATGCAACACAAAGAACTGTAACTTTTCCCAGTGCAGTACCCCTATGGTGACCCCCACCTCTGGTGTCTGAGATAGTGGGTGATTCCCTTGCAGAGGAGAGTCATCCACTGCCGTAACCTGGATGGGTGGTTGTACTGGTGTGAGCGGAATACACAATCTCTTAGCAAACTCCGAATCCATAAAATTTGCCGCGGAGCCTGAATCGATAAAGGCTTCCGTGACCTCAGTCTTATCTTCCCATGTAACGGTACAGGGAAGAAGCAATCGTTTTTCTTCTAGGGGTAAAAGTCGGACGCCCAGGGTGTTACCCCCCACCACTCCTAAGCGGCAGCGTTTTCCCGGCTTATTGGGGCAGTTCTGTACTATATGCCCCCCTTCACCGCAGTACAAACACAGCTGTTCGGTCATTCTCCGTCTTCGCTCTACCTGGGTTAATTTTGACCGAGCAATCTGCATCGGCTCGGAAGGAGGCACGACAGGAGAAGGTGAAATAGTAGTAGGTGGAGTCACTGGGACCGTGGTGTAAGATACCCCTCTGAGACAGGAACTACCCCTGGTCTGTTTTTGGTAGCGCAGCCTGCGGTCGATTCGGATGGCCGCTGAGATGGCCTCATCGACTGTTCTGGGCTCGGGCTGGCTTAACATCAAATCAGAGACCTCATCGGACAGCCCTGACAAGAAATGATCTAATAGGGCATAGGTGTCCCACCTGGCCGTAACTGACCACCTCCTAAACTCGGCCGCGTAATCTTCGACCGGACCTTCGCCTTGACGCAAAAGCTTGAGCTTCCGCTCAGAAGTCGAGGCAAGGTCCGGATCGTCGTAAATTACCGCCATAGCTTTAAAAAATTCCTCTACAGAGGTAAGAGCTTTGTCTCCGGCGGGCAGGCTATACGCCCAAGACTGGGAGTCGCCGGACAACAAAGTTTTAATAAACGTGACCCTCTGGGTCTCAGTACCCGAAGATTGGGGTCTCAACTCAAAATAGGACAACACCCTACTCCTAAAATTCCGGAAGTCAGATCTGTGGCCGGAAAAGCTTTCAGGTACAGGCATACGTATGTCAGAGCTAGGAGAGGATCGCACATGATCCACTGATGTCTGGAGGGTTTGTACAGACCCTGATAGGGCATCAATAAGAGTTATGTGAGTGCCCAGTACTTGATTGATGTTGTCCACCGAAGCGGCAAGTACACCCAGACAATCAGTGTTTGCGTCCATTTTGTATTTTGGTCTGGCGTTCTGTAACGATCGGTGGGCGCAGAGAGTATCTGATTACCGGTGATCTGCAGTATCACCGGAAATACAGATATATACCAGATTATAAGTGATCTGCAGTCTCACCGATAATCCGATATACAAACTAACCTCTGTTCACCTGAGTAGAGTGTAGTGTTTGGTGTAACAGTAACACTTAGAGGACAAGGCCTCAATGCAGCAAGGAGTACTGCACAGATTCCTTCCGCAGACCTGAGCTCTCCAAGACGGGAGGAGTCAGACTGACAGTAGGAAGGTATATCTGAAAGTGACCCTCAGGAGGAAGGATCGCTAACAGAGCGAGGAACCGCCTCTAACGGTAAGGTCGGTTCTCGAGGTCGGACAAGCCAGGTCGTACACACACGGACAGATAAAGTACAAGATCAGGAGGCAAAGGCGGAGTCAAAGTACAGGCAGGGTTCAGCAACGAGGTATCAGATATATCGGGGTACAAAATCAGGAGGCAGAAACAGAGTCAAGGAACGAGCCGGGGTTCGGCAACAGAGTATCAGAAATATCAAGGTACAAGATCAGAGTTCAGGAGGATAGTCAAAGCAGGCAAAAGTCATAACATATAATCACAATCAAACTAGTACTTTAGCTATCAACAGAATCTAGCTAAGTGTAGGATTACAGCTCCAGCTGGTCCCGGCACACTTAAGGATCTGACTACAGGTCTGAGTGCTCCCACATATGTGATCGCACGCCAGACAAAGAGCAAGTGAACAACCAGCAGTATATATACTCTAGGACCTTTCCAGGACCTCCCTAATTGCTGGTCCAATGAGAGCAGTGGAATTTGTCAGCTGACCCAGCTGGTCAGCCGACACCCTTCTAACTGCTATTTAAACTCTGCCTCTGTGCTCGCGCGCGTGTAAGTCTGAATCCTGGTGGACTATCAGTCCCAGCCACACCAGTACTGTCATGCAATGTATCTAGTGCGGGGGCCGCCTCTGATGCGGATTCCGCCGTTACCAATGCGGATTCCGCCGCACTGCCCATGCGGCATGCGGCGTTTTTTCCGCGTTGTGACGCCATGCTGGACGCGGAAACAGCCGCCTCACCTCGAGAGACGGCGGCTTTTCCGCGTTTCCTCACAGCTATGTTTTATTTCCCAAAATGACCTTAAAGAGTACAGATTAATATTACATATGGTCACATTAAAATCAAAGTTATGTTTATTGCAAATTTTAAAGATGAAGTTTATTGAGAGATTAGTCCATTTGTTTGTATACGTCAAATTCAGATTACTATTTCTTACATTACATGCTGTTTTCTATCACACTTGCAGGTGGGGGACCCAGGGAAAATGTAATAGAAAACATTAATTTGTCATGTTCATCTTTCACAGCTCAGTAACAATTTAATCAGTGTAATAGAGAAAGCCTTTTTGGCTTCAGACATCAAGTCATGGCTTTAACAGGGTGTACAACAAAGTATGCCTGTTTTTGAGATGTCACCTTGGTGAAACCTCTTTCACAGCACCTCTTTTGTACAGTAATGCTGCTTTCTTGAGATTCTTGACATGTTAAGGCACGTGAGAAAATCGTAAACTCTGTTTTCTCATTTTTCAGTTCTGTGATTAGCATTAGTATTTATATTATCAAAAACTTTTAAAATTGCATTTATCTCCCTGGTGTTATGATTAATTCCAGATTTAGGGCCTAAAAGCGGGTACATTTAAAAAAGGAACCATGAAAAAATGGTACAGAGTGATGCCAAAAATGACATCTTACTACTAAGGTTGTTTAACGTTTTACAAACGTCCTAAAACAATAAAATAATGATAGTAACTAGATGTCATTAATAGTATCTAGCATACATTACCTTGTCCCGGCGATCTCTCCCTCACTTCCTAGTTAGTTTGCAGGAGTCCTGCAGCCAGCCAATCATCATGTGGCGACTGAAGCTGCATGGTGATTGGCTGGATGCAGGACTAATGCAAACTAACTGAAGAAGTGAAGGAGCGATCGCCGGAACAAGGTAATGTATGCTAGATGCCAATAATGACATCTGGCTACTATGGTTATTTAACGTTTAACCACCTGAGCGGTTTGGACGAGCTCAGCTCGTCCATGACTGCCGCGGTGGATTGCTCAGCCCCTGGTGGGTCTTTTTTTATATATTTTTTTTAAAAACACGCAGCTAGCACTTTGCTAGCTGCGTGTTTCGTTCGATCGCCGCCGCTCGCCGTCGATCCACCGCTACCCGCCGTGAAAGAAGGCCCCGCCCAGGCCCTCAGCGCAGCCTGGCCAATCATCGCCAGGCAGCGCTATGGGGTGGATCGGGACTCCCTCTGACATCGATGACATTATTCCGATCGTCGCCATGGCGACGAGGGAAGCCCTAACAGGAAATTCCGTTTAGAGCGGGATTTCCTGTTGGGTATGATCGCCGGCGGCAATCGGAGGAGTGGTAGGGATGCCGCAGGGAGGGGGGAATCATGTAGCTAGCGCTAGGCTAGCTACATGATAAAAAAAAAATAGGTTAAAAAAACCCACCCACAGCCAAGCGCTGCAAACAATCAAAGCACCAGGGTGGTTAAGGAGTGATCGCCGGGACAAGGTAATGTATCACTGCCTATGCACACACTGAATCCTCCCTCTACCTAACCCTACTCCCTCCACCCCCGCTGCCCGACACCAGTCTACTCTACCCCGGGCACCCGCTGCCTAACACTTTCCCCCTGACACCCACTGCCTAACACTAGCTCCCCTGCCTGAGCGTGTACAAGCCGCGATTAGCGTCAAGGAGGATAAATTATGGTGCTCGCCATTTATGGGCGCTAGGTGCTTGCCATTTTTTAGGTGCCATATTTTAACTTCCTTGCCGCTAATTTTGGCTTGTACTATTTCAGCCCATGCATCATTTTTTAACTTTGATAACGATAAATAGCGTTTTGAATGACAATTCAGTGTTGCACCATTTTTATACATCAGTGCTTTGCACCATTCTTACACATCAGCGCTGTGCGCTATTTTTATCTGATTCCCTAAATGCTGTGCAATTTTTTCACAAGCTTTTAGACCCTAAAAACAAGAAAAAATCATACCACAAACAGATCTACAGCAGCTCCTGCATATAACTCACTCACGTGCAGAATTACCGCTCTTAGCTGTGGATTTCCATCCCGAGCCTGACTCTCGGGTTTACCACCAAGCAGGGTAAGTAATTCTAACTAGATTAGGACCCACGCTACAGTATGTATCACATAAAGCAATGAAATAAGATAGCCCTTTCCACTGATAGTGAAAACTAAATGAGCAATATCATGATATAAAAATAATACCTGCTGTTCTCAGTGATTCTGTAGACGTGTGTGAAAAACAAGGCAGCTTCAGATAGTTGTCTGGGAACCTAAAACTAAAGGACCATTTTGCAAACAACTGGAAAACTGAAAATATGTAAAACATGTACACATATAAGTATATTTCTCCCATAGTAAAATGCACTATAAATTACTTTTTCCCTATGTTCCTGTCACTTACAGCAGGCATGCATTTCCACAAGGGAGATTCTCAGCATTTCCTTTATTCGATAGGACCTGTACAAAGATACCCACAAAAACTTGTTTGCACAGTTTTGCTAGTGCTTTTCTGTAAATTCTGATGCCTATGAGAGGGAGGCACTCGAGGCTACAGTTCAGTGACAGAGCTGTCCACCATACAAATAATGGGGATGGGGAACTTCCAGTCCATGATCACGGACTGGCAGGCTGATCAAAGAGCTCCGCTACATGTCTTGGCAGAGAATGATCCCGCATGTGTACGCGTGTTCCCTGCTAATCTCTGCCCCCAGAACTTGACACCAATCAGCGTTAGGCGGTCCTGGGGGAGCTACTCTGAGGCTGTCAGTTGGTGTTAGGCGTTCGCAGAGTAACTAAGAATATGCCTGTCGATCAAGTTTGTATGACTTGCATAACTATGCCACCATCGGCCAGGGGAAAATTGTCAAACCCTCTTTTATAGAATCAGTTCAATAAAACCTTTTGAAACCTTTTTTACCCCAGTGTGATTTTTCATCAAGTGATTAACCGATCGACTTTATTGGGTGATCATCTACAGTGTGAAGTTTCTTTTAATATAAATGTACTTTGTTTCTGCACAAATGTATAATTACTACCTACTTCTACTTTAGCAATCAATTTGAAAAGCGATGTGGCCCTTATGCAATTCACTTTTTCACCTGAGTTTTCTCCTAGGAGATAATTTCAAACTTGTCAATAAAATGCATTTTAACCTCCCTGGTGGTTAATTTTTTTTTTCAAATGGGCAAAAATCCTTTTTTTTTTTATTTATTTTTTTGTTTCATGTAAAGCTACTAGAGTGGTAGCTACATGAAACACCACTAGAGGGCGCATGTGTCCCACTAGTGCGATCGTCGCCGGCACTAATAGCAAACAGGGGAGCACGTATATAACGTGTTCCCCTGTTTGGCTTCTCCTGTCGCCATGGCGACGATCGGAATGACGTCATGGACGTCAGCCGACGTCCTGACTTCAGGCGCACCCGATCCAGCCCATAGCGCTTCCCGGAACTCATTGGTCCGGGCAGCGCAGGACTCTGGCGGTGGGCCTCTTTTGCCGCTGTGTGCGGGCGATTGCCGCAGAGCGGCGGCGATCAAGCTGTGCGCGCGGCTAGCAAAGTGCTGGCTGCGCGCACAGCACTTTGAATGGGGCGAATCGCCCCAATAGAGCCAGAGAAATCCTCCTGCGCGGCATAGCCCGAGCTCAGCTCGGGCTTACCGCCAGGGAGGTTAAACCACCAGCAAGCCAGAAAACACTGAAAATAGTTTTGATAGTATGTTTTCACTTACTTTTTGGTACTTTTTCCATTGCTGTGTGCTGAAAAGTTATTTTAAATTGAAGATGAATAATTATCTCCTGGGAGAAAACTCAGGAGAAAAAGTTAATTGCATATGGGCCTATATTTACTACTTATACTAATATGATATATAGTACAGTACATGCTTTGCCAGATAAATATGACCACGTGTTTCTTTGAAATAAACTTTTATTGTCAGTTGTCGGTTATTTTTTAGCTATTGTCAATGAATTGATGCCTTAATGTAATGTTCATTGTCAGTCTCACCTGTCCGCGATCCCCCTGGCCATGCTCCTGCCACAACTTTTGGGTGTTTTAGCGTGGTTGTGCATCACTGACCATTTGTCTTTACCTAGGGCTGGGGCATGCTCAGGGCCTGACGTACATGAATGCCCTCATGCAGCGTGCAAAACTTCATGCCAATAATCAGGACTCTGCCTATTAAAGGCAGGCTCAGTGCTAGATCCTCTTTTAGATTAAGTAGATATGCCTGACTCTGTGCTGTGCATTGAATTTAGTGATCTGATTGCCCATTGTGACCCGGCTTATACTTTGGAATTTCCTTGATTTGCTCTCCCTGGTTTTTACCCCACCTAGTTACGGTTTTCCTGTCTGCTTCCTCCCCTAATGCTAGGTACACACAATGCAATGTTCTGACAGATTGACTATCAGATTGATTATTGCCAACATGTCTGATCAGATTGCTGATCAAGTTTCCATAGAAGAGAATGGGAAATTGATTGGAAAATTGAATAGAACTCAGAACGGACAAGTTGGAAATAATCCATCTGACTGTAAATCTGTCAGAAAATTGCATCCTGTGTACCTAGCATAACTCTGGCTTGTATACCAACTCTGAAACTCCACTGCCTGCCCTGACTCTGGCCTGTTTATCGTTCTGAAGTTATCAGCCTGCCCCTAGACCTGATCTGTCTACCGGAGTCAAATTACTCCTACTTACCTCTCCAAATCGTGGTGTCACCTGTTCTCTTAGCCACTGTTGGGGTTACTTTGAGTGCCACCCGGTGGGCACTAGGCAGCAAAGTTCCATCATCCCTTGTGGGGTGCTCTGGTGAAGACCTGTGGTCACCTAGACTCCTGGAACACTTTCACCTCAGTGACATGGTCAAAAGGTCCGTCACTTACATAACATTCATGTTAGTAGCTGAAATTTCAGCTTGATAGTGATAATCCCCTGCATCACAAGAGTCACATTAGGAGAGGGATCCCTCTGAGACAGTGTGGTTTTATTGCGCAGCACAGGACAATCAGTCCAGTACAGGAAGCTTGACCACTACAGGAGAGGGCAGTGTTATGATCTTATCTTTGTAGCATTGCTTTGATTGTTATGTGAATCTAGTTCACCTGTCCTATCAGCTTTTTATTCAGGGAGTTCAGCTTAAGCATTTGCGTTCATTTTATTTTATTCTTGAGATGAAGCTTACATATTTGAGTGCTGATGTGAAGTATTGAACCATAGCTGTGAAATATTTTAGTGGAATGCTTCTTCTTTGTTGATATGCTGACCTGCCCTATGCATGGATCACAGATAGCTCCATTCATAGCTAATGTATTCCTCTCACATTAATTCCGTGGTCAAGTACATCATAAATGCTCATCTATATATATGTAAATAGAGAGTACGCTGTGTTGGTGCGTTGTTGCTAGGAAACAGTAGAACTATAAACACGGGTGCCTTGAACTGTATGACAATAGTTTATTATTAGCACTAAGGTATGCAGGAATACATTCTAAAATCATAGTACCATTTTACTGTAATTGATTTATAGTCATTAATTTGTTGCCAAGATCTCCCTGTTAGCAAATTACTTCTTATTCTCATCTCTAGCTGAAATAACATTTCATAGAATGAATGTAATAACAGTCCAGCATTTGGGCATGGCTATGATTTATATAAGCTTTGGAGCTTGGGACTTTGCCAGAAGAGGTTAAAGGAATATATATTTGATGAAACTTTATTGTGAACCCTCACTAACATACCAATTACTCGTAGCCATTGTGCTGCTGATTTCTGATCATCTTAGCCATAGCATATAACCAAAAAGAAAAGATCATCTGCATGGGCAAAGAAATCAAACTCCACTAATCAAATGTGAAGCTTCATGAACAAAATCTTTATTATATACACTGAGACAAACAAGATAAAAACATTTAAAAATTGGGTGACAACCACTTGGGTACTCTGATACAATAAAAATATAATACAACAGATAGCAATCAGTGTAAAAAAATTCAAATGGAACACTAGTCAGAGATAACAAGACAAAAGTATATGCTGGCACTAATGCTCCGGTATGAAAATGACAACCGGGGCCGCAAATAATAATATTACTGCTAAACTAAACAGCAAAGTAATGGCTAGACATAATACAAGACCTCTCACAGTAAATAATGCAATAAATTAATCTGTCATGGATAGTAATTGCCACAGAAGTGCTGTCCAGTCAAAAAGTGCGCAAGAAAGACAATATGAGGAATTACCTGCTAGTGCTAATATCAGTGAGATGTCCCCAAGTGTACCTTAGCCATAGCGCCACGACTTACCGAGCTATGCCAAATCTAAACAACCCAACGCACTATAGCCACAATTACTATTCCAGGCTACAGTACTGCCAGGACGTGATGCATACCACTAGGTTGGAATTAAGTGTTTTGATGATCTGAATCCTCACTCAAACTGCTATCACAGTTGTCTCAGTCAAGCTCAGTTGTTTGCTCTGATTATATACTTTTAATTGCCTCTTGACTCAATGCAGTTACAGAGGCAAGTTGAATGGTGTCTTATCCGACACCTGGGTTTATTAATAACATATGGTGATAAAAATATTACATGACAAAGGTTGGTGTTTTAATGAGTTAAAGAGTTAATTAGTAAATGCAGATTATTTATTTCAGATGCAATATGTGGGGTGAGTGTTGTTCCACTTCATCAGTATAGAGAACTAGACTTCAGGTATATTTAAAGAATGATTTGTATGGTTTTTAGCAAGGGAAGTAATGGACATTATTTTTTACCATGTCAGCTGACAGGAATCTCTAACATCTGGTCCACATTGGGATGTTGCATTGTGTTCAATGCCAAAACAGGATCACACGTACGATATGATGCATGCAGTGAAGCATACAGTTTGCTTTACTGCAAATGTAAATACGAACCTTGTCTGGTACCAGACAGCATACCAAATGCATACCAAATGTGCACAATTCTGCATTAACTCAGAATTATTTGCATCTCATTGACCATTACTGCTAACATTGTAGCCACGATTTTACCCACGGAGTGGAAGTTCGAATCCTGGGTGATTGCATTCTTTAATTTGTTTTTAAATTGAGTTTAAAAAGTAACTTTATATAATTAATATTTAACATTGATTGATTAATAGCTTTTTGTCGAATCTGGAAAATATCTAAATCAATAATGCTCGACTTTTTCAAAATTACCTTAAAAGTGAAAAAAATGTGGCATTATACAATAAAATATTCTTCTTGAGCAATCCAAATAAAGTCAGTTTATCTTATTTTTTTTTTGCCAATAATATCATCTACCTTTAAGTTCCACAGCCATCTGTTCCCAAAATGAGGTACAGCAGGAGATCCTACCACAAAGCTTACGGGAATCAAACACTGGCAAAGCCATCTTGTGAACTGAGAGACGTTTATATTTTTCATCATAGACACATTAACTTGTTTATACTGCACTTCAGAAGATGTTATCAAAAATATCACACATGACAGAAGGAAATTGAGGTTTATTACTTGAATGCAATTATATCCTACTGTGTGAAACAGCTTTTCCTTGTTAAGAACAAAGAGAAAATGCTAGGCCTATTATAACATCTGATTTCGTGTTGTCATAGGATATAATGAAAGATGAATGCTCCATGCTGAAGCTGCAGCTTAAGGAACGAGATGAACTTATCCACCTACTGCAGGAAGAGCTGGTAAGTTAGACAAAAGCCACTGAAAAAATGATTATTGAAAGTTAATGTTTTTTTAAGCTTTGATCAAACTCTGAGTAAGACATATGGGAACCTGGGTAAATAAGTGTACAGAGGTGTCCTTTATTGCTTTAGGCTCTATACTTTTTTTCCAGCTTCCACAAAGAGAAAATGTGTGTTTATTTTTTAGGATTCTTGAGATAAAATTAAAAAAAGGATGACATAGTTAAAACAGAAATGCGTTCTGGAGCTATACTCATGAACTTTGTGCAGATCGGCCTCAGCAATCTGCATCTATCCTAAGACTGAATTAATAGGTGTAAAAGCAGTAAAGAGACTGTAATACAACATTTTTGAACTTTGAAAGTAAATGGCAGGGTTTTATTTTAAATTCAAGTTACTTAGGATCAGTTAGACCAATGTTTTACTACTGACAGTCATTCCTGATTTGTATCCCTGTACCATTGGATGCAGCATGTTGTCTTCTTGGCATATATGACCTACATAGAATGTTGAGACTATGGCCTCAATTCACTAAGCTTATCTCCTGTCTTTAATAATGTTTTTAGAGTTATCACCATGGTGATGAGGCATGTAGTATTCAGGAAACATTTTACCTCAGGCAAACCTAAAGTTAACTCTTCAATCCTTCTAAAGTTAAACAGCCTGTTAATTAACTGCATGTGAAAATAACTACAGACGAGGTACCTTAACTACAGAGGAGGTAACTTAAGGAATAAAGAGATAAGATTACTCTCTCACTGTGTGGTAGTAAGTTTTCTCTTGCCTTATTATCTCCAGCATGATCTTAGTGAATTGAGGCCTATGTCTGTCCATTATGGCATCTGATCCATGCGGGCAGGTAAAGCAAAGACTGAATAGGCTCTTTGGTTGATGAGCAATGGCAGGACCAGCCAGTACCTCCTCCCCACCACAAAATATCAGTAAGGGCCAAGCATTGTTAGATGGCACTCAAGATTTGTGAATAGCAAGAAACTGTGGGGAGAGACACAATGTGCCTAGTAAGAAAATAGGTGATGGAACTAAGTGAATTGCTGTAAGGAAAAGGCTGTACCCAGTATGGCTATATCATATGGAAGTGTGTACCTTTCCAAATACACCTGGGAATTAGAATATGTACCCCTGTAAGTGTTTTCTACTAGTTGGTGCAGGTGGTAGTGACAAGGAAAAGGGGGGAATTGTGCATCCCCCCTCCCTGAAATTATTCCTGATAGTTTTCAATATTTGGGTAACAATACGGTCAGCAAGTAACCTAATTCACCCTGTTCCCGATGTTAAGGAACAGGGGGGCCTGTGTCCAACACTTTTGCCACGAGAGGAGGTAGTGCAGTAGTAATATAGCATGGTATTACAGTATTGAAGAGATGTGTTTATTACTGTTGCTACTAAGTTTCTGAGGGAGAGAAAGTTCAGACCTTGAAACATGCATCAGGCTTTATGAAAAACATTGGATGTTGTAAGTAATATTGATTTTGCAGAGTAGCTATGCACTGGTCGGTACTCGGAGTCAAAATTAAAAAGCTGTGACCACGGGAGAGAAAGGATAACATATCTATGCTCCCGTCTGATCGGATGCGTCCCACTTCTCAACTCACGTTGCGTTCCATGTCACTCCCATGCAGTGGGATATCAAGTAAACCTGAGATAGATTAATTCAAATGTGTTTGCTCTCAAGTGGGTAGCATTTTCTACAGCCAAATTTCTTTATTTAATCAATCCAAGACAGCCTGGAATGATTAAAATTAGGATTGGAAACATAGGAAATGTTCACATCATATTCTAAGGCCAATTTTTGAGAAAGCTCATCAGTCTATGGATATGTCTGTGGGATATGGGAAGAAATTAGAGTGACTGAAGGAAACCCATGCATGGGGTGAACATACAAACTCCAGCCATATAGTTTTCCAGTCAGGCTTCAAATCAGAGACTGTCTTGCTGCAGCCAAGCAAACAAAACACTTACCCACCATTTGCTCCTAAGACATTTTTGTGTCGGTATTTCAGGGTGGCCAGTATACCTACCATATGCTTTAAAGTGATGGAGAAATAATTTTCTGTGACTTTAATGCTTCCTTGTAAATAAGGGGTGATGGAGGAAACCTGCAGAAAAAGTAATTGGAAATATTTTCTCCAATTTAATTTTGTTAATCAATCCACAACTGACTTTCGCTTTTTTTGTTCATTTTGTCAGTTTAGAATTATGACAGCTTTTAGAGAAGTGAAAATCTTTTGCTAAAATTCCAACAATACCAAAAAGCTGATAAAAAATTTGCTTGTTAACTGGATAAATAGATGTAGAGAGTTTCCAAATGCTGATAGAAATTCAAAAAAAAATCCTCATGTTTGTCATTTTTAAACTTGTCCCCCAGCTGCTTTACTTTCCTTCTTTGTAGATGTTTTTTTATGTCAGCTCTGCTATTCTCTGTTTAGTTTCTAAAACCAATTTTTAGTCTTAAGATAAAAAAAATGTCTCTTCACTTCTTACTTCATATTATCCTCACATTATGGTGTTATTTATTTCATACTTATTTGTAACTGCTGCTGCTATATTATCGGAAGGCATCAGGTTTTTGGTGTCCTATCTCTTACTGCCTCAGAAACTGCTTTGGTAGCCATAAAATAAATACGGAATGGAATTTATTAAGCTCTTCTGCACCGTTTCCCTTATGTCTCTGTTGTTTGGAAACAAAGTTATACTCCTCGGGAGGGAAATCAGACAAGTTCCAGGTTAAATAGGATCATTTAGGTCAAGACAGATGAGGATGAGATCACCGGGTCAGAGCATGCAAATTTATCAACTTGGGATAATACCTGACAGATGTCCACAGATTGAAATGAATACATCAGAATGGATTGCTATGCTATGTACAAATGTTTGCTCGTCCCTCTAGAACAAATAGTGATATTTTATTGTTTGCTCTTGTGTCACGGTGCTCCGTTGTTTTCATTAAGCAGAGGAAGAGCTGTGGAAGAATAATCAAAAATGCTGCGTTTGTAGGGTCATCAGCAGGAATGCACTGAGTGTCATATTGTAATGAGGTCAGCCTCTTGGAAAGCTGACTGTGAGAAATGTAGACCAGTGATGAAAAGTGAAGATAATGTGAAATCAATCATACATGTATGTTTATTTAGACAGACATGATGACACTCAAGTGGATGGGACATATAAAATGTAAAGTGGCCATACAGGATGAGGCACTCATACACTATTCAATTTATTTCAATGCTTTAGACATTAGAACCCATAAAAATATTAAACCTAAAGAAAATATATAGAAAAACCATAATTCCCTCAATCAATATTTTGATCACAGTATTGATCGAACATTAGGGCACATATGCAATTCTGCAATTGATTTTTTACACCATTTTAATAAAATGCCTTTCAATCCCCCAGCAAGCAAGAAAATACACAAAATCATTTTTTTGTACTTTTTGTAATACTATTGGTACTTTTTCAATAGTGAAATACTGATAATAAAAAGTTATTTTTAAGTTAACCTGAGCCGAAACTTGGTTCAAAATCAAACCTTACCCTGAAGTAGTGTTGGGCGAACATCTAGATGTTCGGGTTCGGGCCGAACAGGCCGAACATGGCCGCGATGTTCGGGTGTTCGAGCCGAACTCCGAACATAATGGAAGTCAATGGGGACCCGAACTTTCATGCTTTGTAAAACCTCCTTACATGCTACATGCCCCAAATTTACAGGGTATGTGCACCTTGGGAGTGGGTACAAGAGGAAAAAAAAATTAGCAAAAAGAGCTTATAGTTTTTGAGAAAATCGATTTTAAAGTTTCAAAGGGAAAACTGTCTTTTAAATGCGGGAAATGTCTGTTTTCTTTGCACAGGTAACATGCTTTTTGTCGGCATGCAGTCATAAATGTAATACAGATAAGAGGTTCCAGGAAAAGGGACCAGTAACGCTAACCCAGCAGCAGCACACGTGATGGAACAGGAGGAGGGCGGCGCAGGAGGAGAAGGCCACGCTTTGAGACACAACAACCCAGGCCTTGCATGAGGACAAGAAGCGTGCGGATAGCAATTTGCATTTTGTCGCCATGCAGTCATAAATGTAATTCAGATGAGAGGTTCAATAAACAATAAACAGTAATTGGTGTTGTCCAGAATGCGCACAATGCGTGGGTCGCGTTCAATGCAGTCCTAGGCCGAAGAGGTCATAGCCTAGGGTCACAAAAACCTGTTTATTTGGGCAATTTCAATGGTGGCGAGTCTGACGTACATAAATCGCAGCAATGGCCGTTAGCAACGTCTGAATCTCACGAAATGTCTCATGCAGGTAGAAGACATATTGTTAGACTTGGGCTCCAAAGATGGGTTCCCTACATTCTCTGCAAACCAGAGTTACAGGGCTCCAAATTTGGTAAAATCCCCCATAGGCTTTCATTGGGCCTCCTATTTACAGTTCCAAAATCTCACATCTTTTCAAAGGGCAATTGCTCAGCAGTGGCAAATTTTCTAGCATTGTAGGGGTCCTTAGGAGGAACATGACTGGTGAGTTTCGGGCCCCTAGGCCAAAGAGGTCATAGCCTAGGGTCACAAAAACCTGTTTATTTGGGCAATTTCAATGGTAGTTATGCTGACGTACATAAATCTCAGCCATGGCCGTTAGCAACGTCTGAATTTCACGAAATGTCTCATGCAGGTAGAAGACATATTGTTAGACTTGGACTCCAAAGATGGGGTCCCTACATCTCTGTAAACCAGAGTTACAGGGGTCCAAAATTGGTAAAATCCCCCATAGGCTTTCATTGCCTCCCTATTTCACTTTCCAAAATCTCACATCTTTTCAAAGGGCAATTGCTCAGCAGTGGCAAATTTTCTAGCATTGTAGGGACCCTTAGGGGGAACATGACTGGTGAGTTTCGGGCCCCTAGGCCAAAGAGGTCATAGCCTAGGGTCACAAAAACCTGTTTATTTGGGCAATTTCAATGGTAGTTATGCTGACGTACATAAATCTCAGCCATGGCCGTTAGCAACGTCTGAATTTCACGAAATGTCTCATGCAGGTAGAAGACATATTGTTAGACTTGGATTCCAAAGATGGGGTCCCTACATCTCTGCAAACCAGAGTTACAGGGGTCCAAAATTGGTAAAATCCCCCATAGGCTTTCATTGCCTCCCTATTTCACTTTCCAAAATCTCACATCTTTTCAAAGGGCAATTGCTCAGCAGTGGCAAATTTTCTTGCATTGTAGGGACCCTTAGGGGGAACATGACTGGTGAGTTTCGGACCCCTAGGCCAAAGAGGTCATAGCCTAGGGTCACAAAAACCTGTTTATTTGGGCAATTTCAATGGTAGTTATGCTGACGTACATAAATCTCAGCCATGGCCGTTAGCAACGTCTGAATTTCACGAAATGTCTCATGCAGGTAGAAGACATATTGTTAGACTTGGATTCCAAAGATGGGGTCCCTACATCTCTGCAAACCAGAGTTACAGGGGTCCAAAATTGGTAAAATCCCCCATAGGCTTTCATTGCCTCCCTATTTCACTTTCCAAAATCTCACATCTTTTCAAAGGGCAATTGCTCAGCAGTGGCAAATTTTCTAGCATTGTAGGGACCCTTAGGGGGAACATGACTGGTGAGTTTCGGGCCCCTAGGCCAAAGAGGTCATAGCCTAGGGTCACAAAAACCTGTTTATTTGGGCTATTTCAATGGTGGCGAGTCTGACGTACATAAATCGCAGCAATGGCCGTTAGCAACGTCTGAATCTCACGAAATTTCTCATGCAGGTAGAAGACATATTGTTAGACTTGGATTCCAAAGATGGGGTCTCTACATCTCTGCAAACCGGAGTTACAGGGCTCCAAAATTGGTAAAATCTCCCATAGGCTTTCATTGGGCCTACTATTTACCGTTCCAAAATCTCACACCATTTCAAAGGGCAATGGCTCAGCAGTGGCAAAACTCACCAGTCATGATCCCCCTAAGAGTCCCTACAATGCTAGAAAATTTGGTACTGCTGAGCCATTGCCCTTTGAAAAGATGTGAGATTTTGGAAAGTGAAATAGGGTGGCAATGAAAGCCTATGGGGGATTTTACCAATTTTGCACCCCTGTAACTCTGGTTTGCAGAGATTTAGGGACCCCATCTTTGGAATCCAAGTCTAACAATATGTCTTCTACCTGCATGAGACATTTCGTGAAATTCAGACGTTGCTAACGGCCATGGCTGAGATTTATGTACGTCAGCATCACTACCATTGAAATAGCCCAAATAAACAGGTTTTTGTGACCCTAGGCTATGACCTCTTCGGCCTAGGGGCCCGAAACTCACCAGTCATGTTCCCCCTAAGGGTCCCTACAATGCTAGAAAATTTGCCACTGCTGAGCAATTGCCCTTTGAAAAGATGTGAGATTTTGGAACTGTAAATAGGAGGCCCAGTGAAAGCCTATGGGGGATTTTACCAAATTTGGAGCCCTGTAACTCTGGTTTGCAGAGATGTAGGGAACCCATCTTTGGAGCCCAAGTCTAACAATATGTCTTCTACCTGCATGAGACATTTCGTGAGATTCAGACGTTGCTAACGGCCATTGCTGCGATTTATGTACGTCAGACTCGCCACCATTGAAATTGCCCAAATAAACAGGTTTTTGTGACCCTAGGCTATGACCTCTTCGGCCTAGGACTGCATTGAACGCGACTCACGCATTGTGCGCATTCTGGACAACACCAATTACTGTTTATTGTTTATTGAACCTCTCATCTGTATTACATTTATGACTGCATGGCGCCAAAATGCAAATTGCTATCCGCACGCTTCTTGTCCTCATGCAAGGCCTGGGTTGTTGTGTCTCAAAGCGTGGCCTTCTCCTCCTGCGCCGCCCTCCTCCTGTTCCATCACGTGTGCTGCTGCTGGGTAAGCGTTACCGGTCCCTTTTCCTGGAACCTTTTATCTGTATTACATTTATGACTGCATGCCGACAAAAAGCATGTTACCTGTGCAAAGAAAACAGACATTTCCGGCATTTAAAAGACAGTTTTCCCTTTGAAACTTTAAAATCGATTTTCTCAAAAACTATAAGCTCTTTTTGCTAAAAAAATTTTTCCTCTTGTACCCACTCCCAAGGTGCACATACCCTGTAAATTTGGGGTATGTAGCATGTAAGGAGGCTTTACAAAGCACGGAAGTTCGGGTCCCCATTGACTTCCATTATGTTCGGAGTTCGGCTCGAACACCCGAACATCGCGACCATGTTCGGCCCAAACCCGAACATCTAGATGTTCGCCCAACACTACACGTGACCTGTTCGGCCAATCACAGCGCTAGCCGAACGTTCGGGGAACGTTCGGCCATGCGCTCTTAGTTCGGCCATATGGCCGAACAGTTTGGCCGAACACCATCAGATGTTCGGCCGAACTCGAACATCACCCGAACAGGGTGATGTTCTGCAGAACCCGAACAGTGGCGAACACTGTTCGCCCAACACTACCCTGAAGAGAGGGAAGCCTCAGGATCCTATTGATACTTTTCTTGGTTTTCTGACCCCCCTCCCCCCCCGGTTCCTGAGCCTGGCCCCCCTCCATATCAGGATCACGCATCTCGTCTTCCTGTATCATGGCCGCGTGAGGCTGCCCACTCATGTGCAGTAGTACGGAGCCCATGACTGCGTGGCTACTGAACAGGTCTTGATTGATGATTCTATTGCTTTTTACAGCATTAAGCAGTACAGAGCTAGTGGTAATGGCATTCCAGTTGTAATATACCAAATATATGATAAAATATGATTGAGTATCTAGTGGTGTGATGTGGTAAGTCAATTAAATTATTAGTCTGACGATATCAAGATGTCACAAGGTGTGAGCAAAAGCAAATCAGATAATTAAATATTTGGTTGACAACCTGTAAGAATGTAATAGAAACAGAGAACACAAATAAAATTGATGAAAAGTCTCTAAGCTTTCCTGTAACTGTCACCTAAGAGTGACATTCTCTATTTTACTGACCTTTATAAAAAGTGATTACTACCATAAATAACTGCTAAGGTGACCAACCGTTGCTATAGACTAGCTTGGCTGTGCACTGACAGGGGCATCCAGCAGTTTACTGGGACAATAATGATGTTTATAATATACTAATATATAAATCAGCCTCCAATCTGTTATTGTGGTTGTCATGCTCTTAAAGCTGCTCCTGAAATGCCACCAAACTTCTTAACAGAAAATACACTGAGCACATCAATTGTCAAATCCCTGGCATGAATTCAAGTACTATTAGTGAGCCAGGTTGGCAGTCTGATTCATTAGATTTCCAAAGTGACTCTAATGTTTTATATAATGCAACATTTTATGGCTTTAAAACATGCTTCAAAACATTTAACAGGGCATTAAAATCCTCTCAGAATTTAGAAGTTGCTGATACATGCAGCTATCTATCAAAATAAATCCTTAGTTAGGGATACCTATGGTAATAGCAGTTCCTATTAGCTGGAGTAAGAATATGACATAATACATCTTGAATCTTTCTGTATAGGCTTATAAAGTTTCATAGATTGAAATTCCACAATCAAGACTTAATACTGTGAGCTCTTTCCATTTTATATTTTCTACATTATTGCTAATGGTGCATGCGCACGCTACTACCATAGCCCAAAAAGCCCGATCCCTAGAGTGACAGTTCTGGCTAAGAGTTCTTACAGAAAGATCTCTGTGCTACAAGTGAGCTATGTGTACTGTTGCTATGGGGAGAGGTGGAGGGATGACGGCACAGCACATGAGGAAACAGCTTCTGGCTGGTGGGGTAAGGAGAGGGCCACCTGTACACACACAAGATTCTTGGTCACGAGGATTTTATGAGGATTTAGAGTGATGTGAACAATAAAAACATCCTTAAAGTGCTTACAAAACTAAAAGTAAATAGTGACATCATTTTTTGTTGTTGTTGCATGTTTATAAATGCCAAACTGATCAGGCAGATTTTCAATATATATGGAAACATCTAGAGTTTTCCATATTGACTGGAGTAAGGAGTTCTGTCCAGTAGGGGCAGCATAACAGAGGTTTAGGGGTTTTGAGGGTGGATTGCATTGCTACTCTATTAGGGTATTGGGTTTAGGGCAACATGGTTTAGTGGTCAACCCTCCCACCTTCCTTAGTTAAACGCCCATTATGGACAGTATCCTGGGGACGTTCACATGTAAATTAATTACCTTCCCCCCAAGTATCTGACCTCTATAACAAGAGTAGCTTGCTAAGTACAGTCCACGTGTCCACTGCTCTCCATAGTGCCCCACGTGCTTTGAGTACTACAGGAGAAAATTGCTTTGCAAAGGCCAGTTCATCATTTTGATAAAAGTTTCATGTTTCAGCAACCCCTAAATTCGGAGAGGATTGTTTGGCGATAAACGTACTGAGAAAAAAAGGCCTTGACTTGTGTGGCTACATTGTTTCGCAGGCCAGCTCGCCATGGTGTACAGCTCAGCAGAGAATAGTTGTGACTTCATAGAATACAATGGAGAAATGTATTCTTCTAGAATATAAGAAGTTAAAGTGAAATGAAACTGGTGTAAAAAAAAATAAGCCATATACTTTCCTAAGGAGAGGGAAGGCTCTGGGTCCTATAGAGCCTTCCCGCTCTTATCTTAGTCCATGTGCCAGCGCTGGCTCCTCAGTAGCAATGTTCAACCAATTTGGTAAAGGCAGGCTTCGTAAGTCTTCGGGAGCCCGAGTGCACCCAAAGACGGGCCTCTCCATACTGCCCTCTCTCACGCACTCACGCGTTTGCAGTATGAAGCCGGCTGTGTTCAGGAGGACCCAGCTTACAAAGACTTCCAAAGTTCCCTGTGGCAGGAGATTCCAACGGAGGAGCTGCCGCTGTAACAAGGGAACTGGAAGAGGAGAGGGAAGGCTCTATCGGACCCAGAGCCTTGCCTCTTCTTAGTTAAGTGTCTGTTTTTTTTCCAATTGCCAATGACTAAAAATATCCAGCTCCCCTCTATACTCATCTTAGTGGCTCTTGTGTATTTATATGGCCCCATCTTCAAGCCACACAATTCCTTAAACAGAAGCCACAGCTGATGCCACCACTGTCCCAACTTCAGTACTTACACCCCTCAACTGCCTGCACTGCATCCTGAGAATCCAACCATCATTTCCATTTTGCTCTGCTCTCAGACACAAACACATCTCATTTTCTGCCACTCCCAAGGCCCAGGACACCTAAAATATCAAGGGGAGGTCTGTAGCTAGAACAGGTATGTCTCCCTTCCAATCACTAAGTGAGGGGGTGAATTCTACCAGCACAACACTTACTTATGGCTGTCATCATGGCAGGCCAGGCTGGTGCAATGATGCCTACCCCCAGTAGCTGAAATAAACTCAAGCAGAAGCCCCAGCATGACATGAGGGAACAACTTTGAGTTAGTTGGGGATGGGGGTGGGGAGGGAAAGGAACACAAACTTTTTAAAAGGTAAACTTCAAATACATTAAACAAATGTGTGTATCTATCTATCTATCTATCTATCTATCTATCTTTTTATGTATCTATCAAATAAATATGCCTGTGTCTTCTATCCATTGCTGCCAGGGGTCTGTACCATGTGACTTGATGACACATGTCAGGTCACGCACGCGCCACCTGGTGAAGGAGTACAGGACCCTGGCTGTGATGGAGAGAAAACACAGGATGAGTGCACCAGGGGACAGGTGAGCTAAGCACCACTTCCACACTCCCCACAGGCCTTGGGAAAACACATTAGGAGAGGGAGACCATGGGGGGGGGGGGGCCTGGCTGGCTGGCAGGGGCAGCTACACAGATTTTCCTCTCTGATCAGAAACAATCAGAGAGAGATCTATCCACTGGCCATCTGCCAGAGTATGGGCATCTCTCAATTTAAAATGAACTTTCAGAGGGTTTTTTACTCCTCCTGCTATGTTGCTAATGAAAAGCAATATCTTCAAGAACTCATCTATTTTGTTCCCTTGAAATATATTCCTGTCATGTTTAATACTTTGAAATTAACTTCCTTCCCATTTGTCACCTTATTTGTCAGAGAAATTCAAATAAAATGAGTCAAACAGATGTCCACAGACAAATTCAGAGGGATATTAAAACCTTTTAGATAGAAGAGGGTAGGAGGCGCCCTTGGGGTACTCTAATGTTGGTTGGTACACTGATGGTAAGAAACCAATGCTAGGGCATGTATATATAAACAAGTACAAAAGGTAAGGAAAGGTCCTACCTTTTGGAGTAGTCACTCATGATATCATAAAAAGAATTACTTTATTAGGGCACTTTTAATTTGACAATGCGTTTCGCGGCGGGACCTCTTCTCATTGGCACTACACTCGACCTGATGAAGCGGTTTATGCCGCGAAACACGTTTTTCAAATTTAAAGTGCCCTAATAAAGTAATTCTTTTTATAATATTGTGAGTGACTACTCCATAAGGTAGGACCTGTTCTTACCTTTCGTACTTGTTTATATATACATGCCCTAGCATTGGTTTCTTACCATCAGTGTACAAACCAACATTAGAGTACCCCAAGGACGCCTCCTACCATCTTCTATCATTCTTTACCCCCTTTGGTGGGGGGCTACCACCCAGGCAGGTGGTATTGTTCCTTGAGGAGCTGCGACCACCGAAGCGAGTACACAAGGCCGAGTGGGGACAGTACTTCCCCACATGTGATTCAGATTGTTTGCTATACGTGCAACCCGGCTTTGTGAGTATACATGAATATTTTCTTTATTTGTCCATCATACCCACGATAACACACCAGATCGGGCTCCCGTCGTCCTCCCGCTCCCTTTCTCTATCCTTCCAGCGTCTAAAACCTTTTAGAACTGATAACTTTTGAGGGACAATACAATTGTAAAAGCTGCATTACAAATATCATGAAATGATCAACACTATGAAGCTTCTACTTTAAAACAAAAAACAAACAAACAAAAAAAAAAACAGCACAAAAGTAACTAAATCAAATTACTATGTTCATACTATAAAATTGCACTGATTTTTCTCTTAAAAAAACAATAAGAAGAAATAGGAGCAGATCAGTTGTACTAAATCACTATAAAGGGGGCACAATCTACTCCTGTTTTTTATAAGGAGAATTAATTGCACAGATCTAAAACTGACTTTATTTAGGCAGTAATTACTCTTAGTGAGCTGATCTCAGCGAGACAGATGTTGAGTGTAGCAATGACAGTATCCCATGATACACCATAGGGATTAGCCTCCACTTCATACTGTGCTCCAGGACTGTGATGAAAAGCTGTTGGCCTGATAAAATCTTTAATATTCTCCAGTACTTGCCGAGGTGGTTCTGCATATTAGTTTAAGCTTCTATCACAAAACGTCGTCATATTGCAGTGTTTGGAGTGGATATAGATAAATGATAGTTATGTCACTGAAGTAGAAGGTGCATGCTGTTCTCTCTCCAATACTATACAGCACATTTACATAGAAATAATATTAGAGAAATGAACAAATCTGCAATAATAATTCAGGTTTGAAGTGTCCCTTGACATTTAGGATGCTTATTTTTGGATAAGAGTTTCTTATATAAATGCATCACATACGCTTCTGTAAGGATTCCTCTTGGCTGATTTACACTCTTAGGTATGCAAGGTCTTACTGACGGGTCTAAATTCCATTAAATGTACCTTGTATCCAAGCCACTGCAAGTTTACTCTTGTGTTTTGGTTAAGAATAATGGTCTCCGAAAATTATTTTTTTAAAGTGGCTGTTGAAGTATTGTGCACAGCCTGAATGCATATTGCTACTTCCCAGATCAAGATATCATAACAAAGCATAGTTATACAGCCAATGAGTCAGCCAGCCAGCCAGCCAAAAGGATTAGCAAAAAAAAGGCCTGAAATTATGAAAACCAGAATGTAAAATAAGACACGTAAAGTGAACCTGTACTGAGGAAGGATATTAAAAATAGATACTGTGGGCAGCACGGTGGCGTAGTGGTTAGCTCTCTCGCCTTGCAGCGCTGGGTCCCTGGTTCGAATCCCAGCCAGGACACTATCTGCAAAGAGTTTGTATGTTATCTCCGTGTCTGCGTGGGTTTCCCCCGGGCACTCCGGTTTCCTCCCACATTCCAAAAACATACGGATAAGTTAATTGGCTCCCCCTAAAAACTGGCCCTAGACTACAGTACTTACACTAAATAATATAGACATATGGCAATGGTAGGGATTAGACTGTGAGCTCCTTTGAGGGACATTCCTCAAGCAGACACAACAACGACTGCGATTCAGACAGTCAAACACATTTATTAGGAACTCCAAAAAAAATGCAACGCGTTTCGCAGGTTCAACCCCGCTTTATCAGGCAATATAGGGAGAGTATCAAACAATCTGCACAAGGATTCAAATTAAGCGCCTCTGTGATTTGAATCCTTGTGCAGATTGTTTGATTCTCCTCCCTATATTGCCTGATGAAGCGGGGTTGAACCTGCGAAACGCGTTGCATTTCTTTTTGGAGTTCTTAATAAATGTGTTTGACTGTCTGAATCGCAGTCGTTGTCGTGTCTGCTTGAGGGAGGTAAGACCACCACTTCCTCCTTCAATTTTGCCATTTAACCACTTGCCGACCGCACGCTTATACCGTGCGTCGGCAAAGTGGCAGGTGCAGGACCAGCGACGCAGTATTGCGTCGCCAGCTGCAGGCTGATTAATCAGGAAGCAGCCGCTCGCGCGAGCGGCTGCTTCCTGTCAATTCACGGCGGGGGGCTCCGTGAATAGCCAGGCTAAATGTAAACACAAGCGGAAATAATCCGCTTTGTTTACATTGTACGGCGCTGCTGCGCAGCAGCGCCGTAAGGCAGATCGGCGATCCCCGGCCAATCAGCGGCCGGGGATCGCCGCCATGTGACAGGGGACAGCCTGTCACTGGCTGCACAGGACGGATAGCGTCCTGTGCAGCCCGGTCACCAGGGGGGGGGGCAGGTAGGAGAGGGAGGGGGAGGATTTCGCCGCGGAGGGGGGCTTTGAGGTGCCCCCCCCCCGCAACACCCGGCAGGCAGGAGCGATCAGACCCCCCAGCACATCATCCCCCTAGTGGGGAAAAAAGGGCGGCGATCTGGTCGCTCTGCCTGCACACTGATCTGTGCTGGGGGCTGCAGAGCCCACCCAGCACAGATCAGCTAAAACAGCGCTGGTCCTTAAGGGGGGGTAAAGGGTGGGTCCTCAAGTGGTTAAGTTGGTTTTTAAGCTCATTTAATCTAATCTTATAATTTTGGCGCCTCTGTTCATTGTATACAATTTTGAGTCCACCCTTGGTGGAGGGTTGCTACCCTTTCTTCCTGTCTACAGAGAGCGACTTCTTAATCCTGAGTGGGGTCAGGACAATCTCCCCACCTGCCTTTACAGTGATTGCCTGCTGGTGACCCTGACTTGTGAGTATCTAGCAATACAAACTTATTGCCACCTTGTCCAGTACGAATTACACTATTGGGGCTCTTGGTGTCAAACTTATTGCCACCTTGTCCAGTACGGATTACACTATTGGGGCTCTTGGTGTTCCCTGTTTTTATCCTTTGATGGACAGTTAGTGACTGTACAGCGCTGCGTAATATGTCGGCGCTATATAAATACTAAATAATAATAATAATACCTCAGTAAAGAGAAGCCTTTGGATAGTCAGGAGGCTTCCCGATCCATAAACAGGCCCATCAATCCTGTGCGGGGTGCCCCTGAACATACAGTATCTGATAAGAGCTTGTCAGATATGTTTTTGTGATCATGCTCCCATCCTAGTATGAACGTGGCCATAATACACATGCACAAGCATGACCTACGCTTATGAAGGCAGCACAAAGTCACTCCTGCTTGTCTTTTTCCTCCATGCATGAGCTGCTTCATGTTACTGCACAGGCACAGGCTGTACTCATGCATGTACAGAACGGATGTGAGCATGGCTGCAAAGAGTAATGCCTAATACACACAATGAGATTTTCTGGCAGATTTTTTGGCAGATCGATTATTTCCAGCATTTCCGATTGATTTTCCAATCAATTTTCCATTCATGTCTATGGAAAATCGGTCGGGAATCAGATCGGACATGCTGGAAATAATTGATCTGGCAAGAAATCTACCAGAAAATCTCATGTGAATTAGGCATAAGAGGGTGTGGGCAGTGGGCAATAACAGTGGGGTCAAGGAGGATGCATCTATTTTTTATGTGGTATCTGTTTTTTTTCCCTTACAGGTTAGCTTTAGGCCCCTTACACATCTGTCTGGCCACCATACCCATGGTACGATGTGGTGCAACAGAAGTGCATCGCCAAGCGGTGCAAGCTGTACCGCTCGGCACGCAAGGGCATTGGAGTCAATGTCGATGTCTATTTGGATTTTTGTGACATACTTCCTGTCCAGCACCAGCAGAGGGCACATCAATGAGGTGGGGGGCAGAGCTGCAAAAATCACCATGTCAGTGCACACTACTGCAGGGGAATTTAAACACAAAATGGTGAGAACCATGTGTGAAATGAGCCTAAATGATTTTTGGGGAGAGTGGTATTTAGGGTTATTCTTACACCTCTGCAACCTCCCCACCCCCTTCCCCTGGCAAAAAAGGATATAATGCTTACTTGCCATAATTAATAAAACCAAAATACTGTGTTTCTCTGAAAAATGTTAGTGATCAGATGACCTGTGCACAGTTAATATGCTTTTGGGGAAATTCCTTACTATATTAACACAAAACAGGTAAAGGTATGAGTCTCCCCTTCCTCTTTGTACACCCTGAGAGATTACCTCCCTCTTCCAGTCTCCTGTTCCATTATGTAGATGATGTATTAGGTGGGTCTGTGAGCTTGTTCTTCTTCATTTGGAAGTGATATAAGCGTAGACAGATAAGATAAAACAATAGAGGCATTACTTTGAACAAATTATTCCAAAGCTACAGTAGCAATGGTCAGAGTGTATATCATAGGAGTTGTGTACAGCAGTTGCTGGACAACAACTACAGAATGTAATGAAAATAATTTCATCTAGTATTAGGCTTTCATGTTCAAATCTGGCCAAACAGTAATCTGTATGGATCGATTTATGTGATTGTAGCTACATTTTTTAACAGGTGGCAGGATTTTTTCCTAGAGTGCCCCACCTATGTGCCACCCACCCACTCCTTTCTGCTATAAGGCAGGTTGGCCATGACTAATGCAGTAACTAGGTGCCGCCTCCTTTTATGGTTAGTGGACGCAGAGCCAGACTAAAGCCAAACAAGACCCTAGGCAAAGTGACAGGTTTGGGTCCCCTGCATTGGTGGTCTGATAATCAGTTAAAATGCAGGGTGGATTTGCGTTACACACCCTCCGAACTCCATGTGCGCCAGCTTCCAGTGTGTAGCTCACTCTCTTGCAGAGGTGGTGCTTCCATGGCAGTCTCTATCTGAAGTAAAGAGAATGCTACAATGTTTTGCTGCACCAAGGCTGGTGCACTTGGTGTTCGGAGGTTGAGTTACACAAAAACACCCAGGTGGTCATTATAACTTTTTATCAGAACGTGATTCATGTAGTGTTTATTCAGACTATATAGTCTCTTTAAAGCAGACCTGAACTCACAACATCCTCTCTGCTCTAAAAGGTACGCATAAGCATAATAACCTTTAAACAGAAAACATGTGTTTGTTACAGCTGATACAAATCCTACAATATATCTGCACTGTTTCTACTTTCTGATTCATGGAAGCAGACATATTGTTAACAGCCTGTGCTTTCAAATGAGCTTATCTGACATCTCTGTCATGTGACACAGGGGAGAGATCAAATTACAACTTGTGATTAGACACAAATGAGGAGGAATTAAACAGGCTAAACTCTCTAAGTACATACAGGGTGAATTTCTCTATGTTCTCCTTCTATCCTGTGCAAGAGTTCAGGTTCATTTTAAGTCATAAAGACATTTTACAGGTTGTTAAGTGTGAGCAGTTAAACACCTTCTAAAACATCTAACATGGTATCACCCAGTAAGCAGAGGTCCACATTTCTCTTGTATGGGTATACCAATCCTCTTCTTTATTGAAGATCCATATCGACAGCACAGCAAACACACAAAGATAGCAAGTTAGAGCACATAGCAAGTTACAGTGGAGTGGCTTCTGTTCCAGCACCCTCTCCCATGAGTTACAGTACCTGAATTGTGAAGGGGTTGAGCAGGTTTCTCTCTATACAGTATATATGTTATCACCTAGTGTTTTAACAAAACTTCAGTGGGGGAAAATGCTGACATTTAAAGGTGACTTAACATTGTCAGTAGTTTGTTCCCCAGTGATCAATGGTAAGTAGATAAGTGACAGGCAGTAAGTTGTAGGCAGAATAGTGAAAAAAACATATGTGGCAGGCAGAAAATAGTAGGTAGATAATACACAAGAACATATGAGTAAGTGTCAGGCATGGGAATGACGTAGTGCTGCAAGACTGGATAATATATTTGTTATACAGTAGAATCTGTTGGCATACCTAGTGAAATGCTATAGAAGTAATGGGAAAAGTATAGGCAGATAATACAGTTCCTCTAGCCAACAGAAGTCAATTAGCACTTTTTAGGTAAATGTTAATTATTTAAGTTCACTGGCTCTAGGCATGTATTGTCTTTAAATGACTTGATTAAGGGAGAGAAAAACGGAATACAATACTTCAGGAAAGTTTTTGATGCTCCCCCGCCTGAACCATTGTAAAAAAAAAACAGCAACAAAAAAAACAACAATTGCAAAATCAATACAAGATACTTGCAGTGTATATTTTAATACAGAAGAAACATATTTTGCAAAAGCCATTAAGGAGACCATCTACTGTACACCAAATTGGAATTACTTTTTTTCACACAGTTTATTATCAAGACGCAATCTATTTTATTATCTTTACCTAAACATTGGAAGACAATAAATAACTTTAGCCCGATAATGTAAACACTTAACATCTGCATAATTAGTGTCAGTTGGATTTTGTTGACTGAATTCGGTGGAGTATCTGTACATTTAAGCCTATGGGTCTCTTCATCATTATTAAAGCTTAAAGAGCAGGTGACCTTAGCTTTATGTCTGGTACACACGGTGCAATTTTCTGTCACATTGACGGTCGAAACAGTTATTTCCGACAGGTCTGATCTGATTACCAATAATTTTTCTGATTACTTCTATGCAAAATTGATCATAAAAATGATAGGAAATCAGATCAGACCTGTTGGAAATATTCAAATCGACCACCAATCTGATGGAAAATTACATATTTAAGGCTGGACAATAGAAAAACCGGCACCATCTGAAGTTGCTCTTTCAGTATTTATTGCACATGTGTCATGGAATAAATACAACGTTTCGGAGTAACATACTCCTTTCTCAAGTTCATGACATATTGCATTCGTGGTACAAAACAATTCTTATATACAGCCTATGTCTAAGTGCAGCCAATCAACACACTGCACAAAGTATCCAATGAGCGCTCTCCTACGAGCGCGGACTTGATGGAGAACTGTAAACTGACATAAGGAGCCAATCACTAAAGAAAACCACCTCACGTGACCGCAGGCCAGGACTGGGTGGGTATTGGTAGGCGTCCCCTCTAATGATGAGGGAGCGCCCTTCCTCCGCCCGACGTCACAATGTCCGCCCCCACCCGGTACGGACCTGATGGGAGACAGGCTTGCCTGACGTCACGGCCAGACACACCTCCCGGCCGCGGCGTCAGCCTATGGACACCACGCCGACGAGAGGAATGTACGCTGGCCACTCCCATGCACCAACACCGCCCACACTCCCCATCGCCATGGCGACCACCGCACAAACAGTGCGATGTAAACATCACCCTGTGGTGCGCCGGCCACCACCGACACGGAGAGGGTGACAGCGCGGCGCAGGAAGGGGCACCAACCTGCAGTGGTACACGGCGATACGGGTGTGAAGCATCCGATCGCCGCATCCCCACACAGAAGGTCGCGTCAAAACTCCCGTGTGCATGAGCCCATATGACGGCGAGCGGAGGAGATCCCGCCCACCATGTCCTGCATCACGGAAACTTGCAAAAGAACACAGAAGGTGACTGTAATAAAGGTAAACAAATAGAATGACAAAAATGCTATCATCATTAGGATCATATCTCACAGGAAGGGTAACAGATCATAATCCCTATTTAAACCTTGCGGTTCCATACTATCCAAGGTCTTAATCCAATGTGCCTCTCTTAACAATAATCTATTATACCTGTCACCTCCTCGTTTTAGAGGGGGGACATGTTCTAGGACCTGGCATCTAAGTTGGCTTACATTGTGTCCACAGTTAAAGAAGTGACAAGGGACAGATTGGTCTAAATATTTATTTCTAATGGCAGTTTTATGTGAGGACAAACGTACCTTTAATTTGGTTGTCGTCTGCCCCACATAAATAAGTCCACAAGGACATTTCAGAAGATACACAATGAACTGTGAATCACAAGTGTAAAAACCTTTGATATCAAACTTTTTACCTGTATGTGGATGGACAAACTGATTACCTCTAATAATGTTATTACAGTGGACACAGTTGAGGCAGGGATAAGTTCCCTTCCTGGGAGGTTCAGGTGGTCTAACAAGTGACCCTGAACCAGCATGACATAATTTGTCTCGTAATGTGGGTGGTCTTTTGTATGACATCAGGGGTGCATTTTGGAATTCGGCCACAGAGGGAAAGGAATGTCCCAAAGTGGACCAGTATTTATTAATAATTTTGCTAACTTCATTACTGTATACATTATATTGAGACACAAAAGGTATACATGCTATATTATTCCCTTTTCTCCTGGGGCCTCCCCCGCATGCACCCCTGATCTCTTTCTGAGCTTTCTCAACAAGATCAGCCGGATATGATCTCACCAAAAATTTAGCAGACATTTCCTGAAATCTAACATGCTTGTCATCATCGTTGCTCACAATTCTCTGTACCCTCTGAAATTGGCTTTTAGGAATAGCCCTTTTTGTACTGGGTGGGTGGAAACTGTCATAGGCTAGCAGTGCATTGCGATCAGTCGGTTTAATGTAAAAGTCTGTTGCCAGACTTAGGCATACGTACATACCACTACCCTGTGACCCCCTCAAAGATATTCAACAACGTATACAGGTTGTTCTAGATCAAGCAATTCAAAAGAACATTATTGATGACAAATTAGCAAGATTCCTACAATGTCCATACCCTAAGACCCCGATGTTGTATTTATGTCCTAAGATTCATCCATGTGCAGCTTTTCTATGTGTAACATCCATGTACAGCAGCTTCTCTCTTTCATGTACAGCTCTCTTGAGCAGCAGCATCCCTTTTCCTTGTGTTCCTCCCCTTTTGCAGCTTTCCTTTTCAATTTGCAGCCTCCTCTTCTATATGCAGTAACCCTTCTTCAATGTCCAGCCCCCTTCTTCCATGTCCAGCCTCCCCTTTGGGCTGCAGCTGCACAAGGCCCAGGCCTTTTTGGCCTTTTCAGAAATTTGGTACTGATATTCATATTGCAACCACAGCATTATACATAGAAAATACAGAAATGCTACCTAGCTTAATGTTATCTATTCACCTACTACCACCATTGTTAAAGATGCAAACTCAAATGAAAAATGTAAATGCAAAAATGTAAACACAAGTGCAAAACATGCTTCTGGGAGCCTCCTGAAGAGGTACTTCCAGGAGCGCTTGCGAGCCTGGAATGCCATGATGGATGAAGAGGGGAGTGTGGCTTCCATTACCTATTTAGGTAATAGTACACATAATAAAAAAACAATGGAGGAGGTTGTGCAATTTAATATAAGTAAGGAGGTCATTAATGATGAGCCAATTTTTTATCTCATATCCTCTGTAAGGCCTTGTTCCCATTATAAATCCCCAGCGCTATCTCAATGGATTTATTGAGAGTTTTTTTCAGCATTTTGCCCTGCGTTTGCGTTTAGAAAAGCGTTTTCTAAGTACTTTTCTAAGCGCTTTTGCAGAATGATTAATTTTTTCACTTCCTGACATCAGTCAGGAAGTGAACTCTTTCACCTGGAGATGAATAAATACAGTGCTTTTTTAAGCGCTTTGTGATTTTCCTATACCCTTTATTGAGTCAAAACGCTCAGAAAATGGTACAGGCAGCGCTTTTGGAAGTGGATCGCAATCGAACCACTCATATGTGAACACTCTCATAGGGAATCATTACACAAGCACTTTTAGGGGGATTTTCAAAATCGCTGGCACTTAAAAAACCTGAAAACGCTCTAGGTTAAGAAATAAGTCTTCTAAAACATAGAAAGCTATCTAGTTGAATAAATGTTATTTTTTTTCTTTATATAAAGCATCTGCCTACTCTTTTTTTTTTGCACTCTACACACATTTGGCTACATTGGCTATCATTCATAAAGCATTCCTGCATGCGAAAATGCAGAAAAAAGCTGCATTTACCGAGCACTTAGCAAAATCTCCATTCATAAAAGCTGTTTCCGTATGAAAAGCTGACATTCCTGAGCAGTGCGGGAAATTACGGTGATTACCTCAACACATGTCACTACATGTCAATTCATAAAGATTAGAGCAAGCGGTATGAGGATGGGGAATACCGCTCCCTTGGATGTGGCAATAAGCATGCTAAGTTAATGGAGACAGACCTCCCAGCCAGCAGCAGTGAGAGCGATACACGGAGAAAATATCAACTCAGGCAGCTTCTAGTGTTACCGCAAGCTTAGAGCCAGCCTACTGCCAGCCTAGTTCAGGAAATCACCGCAGGGCTATCGCAACTGTACACATTTTTGTGCATGAGAACACAGAAGTCTAAAATACCGAATGCGGTATTTTCCCGCCCAGATTTTCTTTACCAAACACACTTTTATGAATGATAGCCAATGTTTTAGACCTTAGCAAAACATGCTGTATTTTAACATGAACAAACCAGAGAACTTTATTTATCTGCGCATCCTATATGGAGAATTTATTTTTGTTTTTCTTGTAAAATGTGTTCATTTTTCCAGCAGAGGATTAGATCCACACAGTTGTTAGCTTTATTTTTCTGCACTTAGGTTGGTGCTCTGGAAATCTTAAAAGAAGAAAATTACTCATATGATAAGGACAGTACTTGGGCTTTTCTCCAAATAATTTTTCAGCAATATAGTTTCCATCATCCAAACATTCCATGTGTAGTGAAGCATTGTTATAACAGTGTTTCAGAGCGGATAGCAGCAGCAGCCACAATTAAATTAAAAACTGTGCTACCTTGTAAAATAAATATAAATTGCAAAAAGAAATACATGTTAAGTAAAAACCAGCTTGTGTTTTAATACTAATGAAAAAAAAAGAAACATTTACACGTACAATAAATAAAAACAAAAATTACAAAGCTACATCATTTTGTTTTTGCTTTTAAGATGAACCCTCAATATTCTGAAAAGAACAAAAAGCATATAAACAGTAATCTCTACACTTCAAAGTTTTAAGTTACGTAAATAAATATAAATAAATATAGCATATATACAGTATATATACAGTATATATATATATATATATACACACACAAAGGGGCTGCAGCACACCACAGTAAAATTGTGTGCTGCAGCCCCACTGTATTTATATATTTCTTATGGTCTTATGGAGACTGGGGATCTCCAGTGCTGCGTGCATGCTTTGCATAAAATTGCATTAAATTTGGTTTGTGCTGCTCATCCCTCTGTACATATATATATATATATGTTACGGCCAGAACCCGAAGTGTGGCCACTTCTAGTTCTGGCCGGCCACTTCGGGTTCTGGCCGGCCAATATGCGAAGTGGCCGCAGCGCTGCGGCCAATGTGAGAAATGGAATGTTTACAGCCGTCTCGCCCGGCCAAATTGATGACAAACTTGCTTAATTTTAATGAAATGTAGCCGGCGGCAATGTCATAGAATAGATGAAGCCGCCGGCTTTCGCGCACTGCCTCTCCCCGATCCCCCCCTCCCTCCTCTCGCCGCCGCCTCCCATTACAATACGTAGCAGCCGGGCGGGGACATGCAGCCGGAGAGTCGTTCGTCGCAGCAGGGGCAGCAGAGCGGGGGAGACTGCAGACATCGCTTCTGCCAGCACCCCGCTCTGCAGGAACGGCAGGATTCCCCTGCCGCGACGAACGACTCTCCGGCTGCATGTCCCCGCCCGGCTGCTATGTATTGTAATGGGAGGCGGGGAGAGGAGGGAGGGTGGATCGGGGAGAGGCAGTGCGCGAAAGCCGGCGGCTTCATCTATGACATTGCCGCCGGCTACATTTCATTACAATTAAGCATCATCAATTTGGCCGCGGCGAGACGGCGTCAACAAAACATTTCTCACATTGGCCGCAGCGCTGCGGCCACTTCGCGCATTGGCCGGCCAGAACCCGAAGTGGCCGGCCAGAACTAGAAGTGGCCACACTTCGGGTTCTGGCCGTAACATATATATATATATATATATATATATATATATATATATATATATATATATATATAACAACTTTGACCCTCTACATCACAGTCAGCAGTAGAGAATGGTTCCCGACGAACTTCTGGGGTTCGCAATCACAGTCAGTAGGCACATTGTAGCCAATTAGACTGGAGCTCCACCCCCCCTTTTAAAAGGCAGGCAGCGTCAGGCTTTTCACTCACTCGCGTGCCTGCAGTAATTAGAGAAGGGATAGCTGCTGCAGACTCTTATAGGGAAAGCTTGGTTAGGCTCTTGTAGGCTTGTTAGCTTGCGCCTTGCTTATTCTTATTGCTAAAAAAGCAACCCACAACAGCTCTTTTGAGAGCTAATCTTGTTCTTGTGATTTTTTTTTGGGTGTGTCCCATTGACACTTGTGTTGAATAGACAGCCTTGGTAATTCCTACTGTGTGTGCCACTGCCAGGCCCAGCACATTCAGTGACTACCTGTGTGTGTGACAGGTGCACATTGTAATACCCACTGTATATACCTACCTGTTGTTCACTGTGCACCCACCCACCTGCGTGAGCGCATGCAGTGTCACTGTGCCTGACCGGTACCTGTCTGTGTGTGACAGGTGCACATTGTAATACCCACTGCATATACCTACCTGTTGTTCACTGTGCACACACCCACCTATGTGAGTGCATGCAGTGTCACTTTGCCTGTCCGGTACCTGTCTGTGTGTGACAGGTGCACATTGTAATACCCACTGCATATACCTACCTGTTGTTCACCGTGCACCCAACCACCTACGTGAGCACACGCAGTGTCACTGTGCCTGTCCGGTACCTGTCTGTGTGTGACAGGTGTACATTGTAATACCCATCACTGCATATACCTACTACTACCTGTTGTTCACTTCAGTGCAGCCACACACCTACGTGAGCACATGCAGTGTCACTGTGCCTGTCTGGTACCTGTCTGTGTGTGACAGGTGCACATTGTAATACCCATCACTGCATATACCTACTACTACCTGTTGTTCACTTCAGTGCACCCACCCACCTATGTGAGCGCACGCAGAGTGATATACCACTCCATGCATACCTGTTAACTGCACCTGTGTGACTGCACATTGTATCACTCAAGTCAGTGCATACCTTTCACTTCATCCCCTCCAATATGGACAAAACGGACAAAACAGGTAAAGGCAGAGGTAGAGGCAGACCCAGAGGAAGGCCACCCGGTGGGTCTGTGCGACGTCATGCTGATGTGATTTCGTGTGGCCCTGGACCAAAGTACAGTGCTCAGAAGAAGGCACGTCCCATCAACTCCCAAGATTGTCAGGACGTGGTTAACTATTTAACACAGAACACCTCATCTTCCGCAGCCACCAGCGCTTCTCCAAGTACCACATTCGTTCCATTTGACAGTTTGCAGGAGTTATTTGGTGGGGAAATCACTGATTGTTTTTGTTACAACCAGATAAAGGCGCTAAGCAAGTTACACCACCTCATATGTCTGAGTTAGGCGACACTATGGACGTAACGTGTGTAGAGGGGGATGATGAAGTACCTGCTGTTGGTGCAGTTTTGGAGGTGTCTGAGGCAAACGAAGCTGGGCAGGATGAAAGAAGCAGGGGGAGCTCGTCATCAGAAACAGCTGGTGGCAGTGTCCGGCGCCATGTATCGCCACCTATGGACAGCCAGCCAATATGCCCTTCAATGTTAGCTGCTGATGCCACCATAGTGCCATCACCCCAGGGGGTTCAGCGGTTTGGACAGTTTTTAGTGTGTCGGCTTTAGATCGGAGCAATGCCATCTGTTCTCTATGCCTCCAAAAATTGAGCCGTGGAAAGGCCAACACACACGTAGAGACAACTGCCTTACGAAGGCATATGCAGAAAAGGCACAAAATGCAATGGGAAGGGCAACAGAGGAAAAGCAGCACACAAAAGAAAAGTCACCCTCCTTCTCCTCTTCCTCCTTCAGGTGCAGCATCTTCAGCCGCTTTCTCCCTAGTACCTTCACAATCACAGCCACCCTCTGCCTCTCACCTTTAGCGGTTCCTGCTCCTCTGCCCACAGCAGCAGTCAGGTGTCCGTGAGGGAAAACTTTGAACGGAAGAAGCCAATTTCTGCCAGTCATCCCCTTGCCCAGCGTCTGACAGCTGGCTTGGCGGAACTGTTAGCTCGCCAGCTGTTACCATACCAGCTGGTGGACTCTGAGGCCTTCCGTAAATTTGTGGCCATTAGGACACCACAGTGGAAAATGCCAGGCCGCAATTATTTCTCTAAAAAGGTGATACCCAAACTGTACCGTGAAGTTGAGAGGCAAGTGGTGTCATCTCTGGCACACAGCGTTGGGTCAAGGGTCCATCTGACCATGGATGCCTGGTCTGCCAAGCACAATCAGGGCAGGTACATTACTTACACAGCCCATTGGGTCAACCTGGTGACCGCTGGCAAGCAGGGAGTACGTGGCTGTGCAGCGAACCTAGTTGTGACACTTCCATGGCTTGCAGGCAGGCCTGCTGCCACCTCCTCTCCTCCTGCTACATCCTCTTCACTGTCGTCCTCCTCCTCCTCCATGGCTGAGTGGCAGCACAACTCTACTGGTGCTGCAATCTCCTCTCCAGCTACACAGCCCCAGCTCCCCAGAGCCTATGCTGCATGCCAGGTACGACAGTGTCACGCCATCTTAGACATGGCTTGCCTCAAAGCAGAGAACAGCTCTCCTAACTGCTCCGAACAAACAGGTGGATCAGTGGCTGACCCTGCACCAACTGGAGATCAGCAACGTGGTGTGTGACAATGGCAGCAATCTCATTTTGGCTTTGAATTTGGGAAAGTTGACACATGTACCCTGCATGGCACATGTGCTCAATCTCATAATTCAGAGATTTGTGTCGAAGTACCCAGGCTTACAGGACGTTGTAAAGCAGTCCAGGAAGGTGTGTGGGCATTTCAGGCGGTCTTACACAGCCATGGCATGCTTTGCCGATATTCAGCCAAGAAACTAATTGTCGGTGAGACGCTTGATTTGCGATAGCCCGACTCGCTGGAATTCGACCCTCCTGATGTTTGACCGCCTGCTACAAGAGGAGAAAGCCATCAAATAGTGTATATATACAACTACAGTCAAAGGACACAGTCTGGGGAGATGGGGATGTTCTGGCTGAAGTACTGGACACTGATGCAAAATGCATGCAGGCTCATGCGGCCGTTTGAGGAGTTGACAAACCTGGTGAGTTGCAGTGAAGGCTCCATCAGCGACTTGATCCCATATGCCTTCTTCCTGGAGTGTGCCGTGCGTAGAGTGGTGGATCAAGCTGTGGAGGAGTGTGAACAGGAACAGGAATGGGTGGAAGAGTTGTGGGATCAATTCTCAGCAGAAGCAGATGATTCCTCAACACCTGCGGCAGCACAGAGGGGAAGGAAGGAGGAGGAATGGTCATTTGGGGAAGAGGAGTCAGATGATGAGGAAGGTGTTGTTTTAGAGGAGGAGGATGAGGCGGAATAACAACCGCAGCAGGTGTCGCAGGGGGCTTGTGCTGCTCAACTTTCCCATTGTATTGTTCGTTGCTGGGGGGAGGAGGAGAACTTAGCTGAGATCACTGAGGAAGAGCAAGAGGAGATGGATAGTAAATCTGCATCTAACTTTGTGCAGATGGCGTCTTCTAAGCTGTCCAGCCTGTTGCACCCCTGTATAAAAAAAATTCAAGGAAAATGAGCTGTACTGGGTGGCCACGCTACTAGACCCTTGGTATTTGCACAAAGTGGCGAAGAAGTTTCCAAATCACCAGAAGGCAGAAAGGATGCAGCTCTTGCAGAACAAGCTGGCAACTATGCTTTACAATGCGTTTAAGTGTGATGTCACAGCACAACGCAATAAAGGTACCACTGCCAGTAATCCTTCTCTAATGTCCACGCAGGCAAGGACAGGACGCTCCAGCGATCTCATGGTGATGTTGGACATGCGGACATTCTTTAGTCCAACGTCTCGCCTTAGCGCTTCTGGATCCACCCTCCACCAATGCCTAGACCGGCAGGTAGCCGCCTACCTGGCCTTAAGTGTGGATGTAGACACTGTGAGCAGCGATGAACCCTTGGACTACTGGGTGCGCAGGCTTGACCTGTGGCCAGAGCTGTCCCAATTTGCCATCCAACTTCTGTCTTGCCCTGCCTCAAGCGTCCTGTCAGAAAGGACCTTCAGCGCAGCTGGAGGCATTGTCACTGAGAAGAGAAGTCACCTAAGTCAAAAAAGTGTTCAGTACCTCACCTTTATCAAAATGAATGAGGCATGGATCCCAGAGGGCTACTGCCCGCTAGAAGAGTAAGTCAGTCCCTGCACACAGCATCTCTGCCTGCACGCCGTGTGACTGCCTGCCCCATGACTAAGTCGGTCCCCACACAGCATCTTTGCCTGCAGGCCGCTTGACTGCCTTCTCCACCACCACCAACAGGGTCCAGGACTCCAGGTGGATTCCTGAATTTTTTAAGGCCGCTGCTAGCATCGGCCGCTATAATAATTTGTCTGGTGCGTGTACATGCCTGCCTAATTTTTCAGGCTGCACTGCGGCTGCAACAACAAACCAAAAGGCATGTACATGTGTCAATTCCCCTTGGTGATCATTACCTTGCCGTGGTGAAGGGGCTTATGTATCACAATGAAGCAATGACCGCCGGCTATATGAGTGTCTCGGGGGTTGGCACACCAAAGATAATAAGGTTGTTGTTTCATTGTGGACAGACCAAATTTGATCAGCTGGACAATCACTGTTGTTCTGTCATTGAGCTACCTCAGCCTGGTGACCATATGGGCTTGAAAACCGCTATCGCCTGCACTCTCGCCATGGTGCACACCAGTCCAGTACGGCCGTCACAACACAAACAGCTGTTTGCGGTGCATTACATAGTGCGTTTGGTGTGTCAGTGTGAAGCAGTACTCTAATTACACTCCCTGATTGATGTATACACATGCAAGATATTTTAAAGCACTTTAGGCATCTAATTTAGCATGCAATGTGATTTCTGCCCTTAAAACGCTGCTTTGTATCAAATCCAGATTTTTCCCCGGGACTTTTGGTGTCTATCCCACTCATCCATGCAAAAACTCAGATGTTAGATCCCTTGAAACATGTTTTCCATCACTTTTGTGGCCAGCATAAATGTTTCTAGTTTTCAAAGTTCGCCTCCCCATTGAAGTCTATTGTGGTTCGCGGAAGTTCGCAAGTTCACACACATTTACACAGGTGGGTGTCTGGAGTGTTGTGGGTGTCGTGTGCTGATATGGGGTGCTTTGGGTGCCAACGGGGGTGTTAAGCAGTCAGTGGCAGTTTACACCTAGTTGTTGGGGACCAGATGTGAGCAGAAATCTCTTTTCCATGGTATGTACAGGGGCTTTTGAGGAGAAGAGGAAGCTTTGCTGGCCCTTTTTTCCAGGGTTCCCCCATAACATGGAGCATGTTGGCTGTTATAGCTCAGAGTGGGAAACACACATGGTCTGGGTTCAAAATTCTGGCTATACCAGCCAGCATGGGTAACAAGGAGCTAAAGAGGCTTGGGAGGGTGGAACCTACACTGTCACATACAAATTTTCTTCAAATTTATAAAATTTATATAAAACGTAGAACTCAGTCAGTGTATAAATTGTACAAAATGTAATTTTACTGAGTTTAGAAAAAAAAATTCTTAATTTTTTTAATAATTGATTTTCTCAAAAACTACAAGGTCTTTTTGAAAAATGTTTTCCTGCCACCACCAAGTGCAAGATACTCCCTGCTGTGATTAGAAGCCAAATTCTACCATTTAATATGCTGTTTTTGGAGTTTCCAAGGCAAAATTTTGAACAACCATATGTGGATGAACTTAACATTGACCCGAATTTGAACACCAACCCTATTCATGCTATGTTACATTGTGGATCCATTCACCTTTGTTTCCTTATTTTTATAATACATATTGTGGTCATGATATTGCTGGTATTACAGGCCATCACATCTTGCTGTAACATTAGTAAATCTCCCCCAGGATGTCCACTTTCTAAAGGGGAATCATTGCATAACATTTTAAACAGTTTTTGTTTGCATTTAATACCTGTCGAATGCAAAAAACTCTTACTATGCTAATCTGTGTAGAGATATTAATTCTATAAATTTTCATCTAGCTTCAGAATGTGCTTATTTTTGCATTGTGCAAATGTCCGAGAATCAAGTCCAGGAGAAAAATATGGGCTATAGAACAGCTCCATGGGATTTGATAGCTTTTATTGTAGCTTATAATTAACAGAGAGATTTCACCTTGAATGAAATAAATAGTAAAAAATAGACTTATATTTAATATGAAATATTCCATATTACTGCAGGCCATCTTAAAGGCAACATGAAATCAAAATCTGATCATAGAGAGGTTTAACCTCTATTATCTGTAGTAAGTTGAGGAAGTTGTGTAGCATTGATATTATGCACCTATTAGTAATTAATAAATTAATAGCCAACGACATTAATTAGAATGGGTATCTACAGCTTTTTTCAAAGTAATTTATATAATTATATCATGACTGGAGAGACCCCCTAGTCATTTAAAGTAATAAAACATTTCTGGAGGTGTTCAAAAGCCTGCTCTTCATGTCTTGAGTGTAATCGCTATGTGATATGCACAGAGATTTGTAGATGCAACATATTTGCTGTAGATTGTAATAGTAACAATGCAAGTGTGTGGAGATTAAAGTCACTTCTGGCATAACGATTAGCATCAATTTCACTGGCTATAACATGAAATTAGCAGCGAGTATGACAGAGCTGTATTAAAGAGAAACCATAACCAAGAATTGAACTTCATCCCAATCAGTAGCTGATACCCCCTTTTACATGAGAAATCTATTCCTTTTCACAAAGGGATCATCAGGGGGCGCTGTATGGCTGATATTGTGGTGAAAACCCTTCCACAAAGAAATTCTGAGTACGTACTCTTGGCAGTTTCCTGTCTGTGAACCTTGCTGCATTGTTGGGAATAGCTGTATACAGCTGTTTCCAACTGCCAAAAAAACATGCAGCAGCTACATCACCTGCCAACAGTAAAAATATCACTATGTGATAAATGTCAGAATGTAAATCAGGGAGAGGAAAGATTTTACAATGGGCAAACACTGACTAAATCATTTATACATAATTATTGTATAAGTGAAGCACTTTTTAAAATTACATGATTTTCACTGGAGTTCCTCTTTAAGGTCTAGGAAAAAGTTGCACAGCATAATTCAGACAGTGGGAAGTGGTCGAGCAGGCAGATAGTGAGGATTGCAGGATAAGTGGCAGAGCAAACAAAGTGATGGTTCTGAAGGTAAAGGGTGACTTAGGAACACAGAGTAGGTGAGAAGGCATATATTACAGCGCTGCATAATATGTTGGCGCTATATAAATCCAAACTATATGAATAGTATGGAGGAGAGAGCACACGGTAGAGGTGAGAAGGGGAATGGCAAAGGAGCAGAAGTGTGTTCATAGTGGTGGTGCTGGTGGTGGTGAAGGAAGGTGGGGGGGATATAACAGTAGGATTAGCAGGAGTAGTAAGCAAGGTATTGGACACAGTGAGGTGATAGGATATACTGTATGAGGGGTACAAAAACCAAGGTGGGAGTGGTCATTGTTTTGAGGTTGGAAGAATAAATGAGGTGTAGGTGGCTATATGTGGCAACATTTTTATTATATTTTTTAGTAATTGATTTTCTCAAAGACTACAAGGTATTTTTGAAATCTGTTTTCTTTCCACCACCAAGTGCGAGAGACTCCCAGCTGTGATTGGAAGCCAAATTCTACCATTGAATATGCTGCTATATGTGTTAGGAGAAAGTGGAAGAATGGATTAGGAGTAAATGCACAGTACATATGTGACCTAGAACCCAGCTTGGCCATTTTTCACATGAATCAGAGTTATCAGGGACCGTACCAGAACCTTACAAGTAAATCAGATTCAAAAACAAATTATTATTCTTAGCACCCTTTAGAATCTTTAATGCTACTTCTGTTTCTTGTGGATTAAAATATCACATGGGTGGGAAGCTGAGGTGTGGGCAGTAGAGATGTGAACTAAACATTTAACTTATTGTTTTGTGTTGTGCCACATAATTGGGAATGTGCACAGACTATATTGGAACTTTGAGCAAGGCCAATATGATTCAAAAAACTAATGTTTAATCAACTGATAGCATGGGAGAGATGCCCACACCGAAATTTCAGTCTGCTATGAAATTTCATTTATTTTTGGGAACTATTCAAATTCTGAATAGTTGCAATAGTGACAGAAGAAAGAAGTAAGGTGACGAGTCTGCCTGCTATGTAGCTTTGCTACAGGTGACAATTACCGAGGGCCAGCAGAGGATTACTTTAGCACCTACATATGGTTTTTAATTGCTTCAGAATTATCAGTGTTTACAAACACATCTGGAAAATGTGATAAAATGCATTAGACAAAATTATTTTACTTACAGCCACCTGGGTTAACGATAATCTTACATACAAAAAGGACTTTAGCAAATAAGCTGACTTTTGTTTGGAGATGCTTTTTGGTTGCGTCTGGCATAAATGGGTTATTAGGCTGGTGTTCTGTAAAGCACACACTAACTTTTGTTTCTTTTTTTATAATTATCTGAATGAGCTGCCTGACCTTCATATTGAGAAAAATCGGCTTCTTCCAGCTCACGCAGTGCTGTGCATTCCTAGTCGATTAATGTTTACTAAATGATTGTGTGGTGATGTATGAACTCTAGAAAGACCATCCATAACAGGACCTAGATGTGCACACATTCTCTTAATAGCTGTCTGTTTTTGTCCATTTTAAATTTATATTGTACAGTCTGCGGGTGACATAACATCATTAATGCATTCTTTGTTTATTGTGAGATCACCTGTTATAATCACTAAAGGCAAAGGATGAAACGTCTTGTGTTTTGAAGGATGTTTTTTTGCCATTCAAGGTTACATATTTTACAGTAGCAATTTGAATACTCTCAGTTCATGATAAAGTGTCACTTTAAAGTGGTGACAAGCAATTACTTCCGCAGCTGCATGTGGGTTAACATTAAACTCAGCGTGATCTAATGGATTATTTTCATACCCTCGCAAATAAATAGCTTTGTCATTTGCTTGTTTCCCATTCCTTAAAGTAAATAACAAATTAAGGCCACATGTCTCACAGTTGTTGGTTAAAAAAACGATTTGCTTCAAAAGTAATAATTATTGTTGCATATTTGCATTTATTTACAGAACATAAAAGAAACATTCAGTTATGCATGCTTGTCAAAGGCATCTGTCAAACTCGTATTTTTATGTGTGAAAACTAAACTTAGGCATTGAAAAAAGAGGAAAATACTGGTTTGCGTTTTACACCTACCTAATGATACTTTAATGCCTATGTAGATTAATATGTGATTATTTTTGGCATCCACTTTAGTAGCTAGTCCCAAGAATAATTCTCCTGTTCCTTAATTGCCTACTTGGATAAAATATTGTGTTTTTTGCCCTCCATTTTCCATCTATGATTATGTCCAGCTTTTATTCTAGTGTTCTTGAAATACTATTTAAGGTTAAAAATTCTTATTATTAGTTAACAATATGAGCATACTTAATAACAGTTAACATTACAAATAGAGTGAAGATGTAGTCATGATAAATTGGTCATCTGAAAGAAGCTGCTGTTCTGGCCAACCAACTGCTTCAAGAAAGATCTTTGTTTATCAAGAGAAAATAACTCAAAAACCCATGCAACTTTTCTGATAACCAGTGATGTTTTGAGCGACAAGATACTTCCGTGATCTCATGATATGGGCAGCATGGTGGCATAGTGGTTATCGCTCTTGCCTTGCAGGGTTAGGTCCCTGGTTCGAATCCCAGCCAGGTCAACATCTGCAAGGAGTTTGTATGTTCTTCCCGTGTCTGCATGGGTTTTCTTCGGGCACTTTGGTTTCCTTCCAGATCCCAAAAACATACAGATAAGTAAATTGTGTTCCCTCTAAATTGGCCCTATAATATGATACATACACTACATGATACATAAATAGACATATGACTATGGTAGGGATTTGATTGTGAGCCCCTCTGAGGGACAGTCACTGATAAGACAGTGTACTCTGTACAGCGCTGCATAGTATGTCGGCGCTATATTAATACTTAAATAAATACATAATAATAAATTGGTACAGGTGCATGATTGCATGAACAGCGTTTGGTGATGTGCTCCGATAATGACTGTCATGGGTGGATAGGATCTTAAAGATCACCGACAACTCCTGCACAAAGTACCATAATCGCTTGAACTCTCCTTTGCACCCATTGTGTGTCATTGCATGTACCTGCCAGCAGGTAGATTGATCAAAGGACGTCACTGTGATCCATCTTCCTGTGTCGTTAGGGGAGTATTTTGCTTTATCCTTAAATTTGGAATGCTCTTGCACACATCCATCCATTACCCCTTGCACAGAATCACCCACCCATAGTGTCTATAAGTGCCAGCCACTGGTAAATGAATGACAGCCAGGCTGAAATCCAATATCTTTCACAGGCTCTTAATAGTGTAAGTCTCTTAAAATGTTATGAAGAGCTAATTGATGGGGACGGTGGTGATTCTGGGGTGCTGAGGAGGGTGACGGAAGCTTTTAACAGCTAAAAGTGTGTGTGCGTGTGTGTGTGTTTGATATAGAAGAGTTTGTTTAATTTAATTCAGCTTCCTGTGGCTGACATTTATGTGCATCACACATTTGGCATTTTGAGCTCCAAGTTATATTACTTACATGCAAGATTGATATGCATTTCCTGTAAGCTTGATAAAGCTCGTGTTGAGGTCCAAAATGACTGATGCCATTGCTATTGCGCCAAATCCTCATTGTAGTTGTGTATTTTTATTTATTTATTGTTTATACATCTTGTCGAGGGTGATGATACTGACCATATTTTGGTGACTGGGAAAAAAAATTAAATTAAAGTGGACAACTTTCTTTCATGTCCGCCCCCCCCCCCCCCCCCCCCCCTCAATACTGGCTCTAGCCTACGATTGATAAAATAGACTTTATCTATTTTGGCATTGGCTGCTTCTCACTTAATGTGCTCAAGCAGTTTGAGACATTTGAAAGAAAATTACCAATGTTAGGATTTTTTGGACTGACAACCACCAGATGTACAAGTTGGATTATAAAGGGCTAAAAGCACCACAGTTCACAAAGTGTCAGCAGCTAATGGATAGTGATAAAACCAAAGTTACCCCCAAAATACTGTCTTTTACTTTACTGACTACGCTTAAAGCTTTAATTGTGTGGATCTTAGTAATTTTCGGCAAGTTTTTACAGATCCTCTTATTTGGGTCCTCTAATTTATGTCTTTGAGTCGAACTATGGAAAGAACAAACAGGTACAAGATTGACAAATTAGTAAGGCAAGGCTAGACGTTTGAATGCAGCAGCTCACCTACATTGAAGGCTGGGATTTAGAGCCACAACAACAGCATTTCCTTGCCATAAGAGCACAAAACTCAAGGAGATGTCAGGCACAAACTAGTAAGCAGACTTCATGCACTTGTAACAGTTTAACTTTGCAGAACAAAAAATATGATTTTACTATTTTTGCAATGGAGAAGAAAAAGAAACCAGAACATCACAATAAACTGCAAAAATTTGAGCAAACTTTATTTGGACACAAATGCAAAAAACAAAAATACAAAATGTTGTATTTTTAGTTTGCGTACATGTCCAAATAAACATTGTTCAGATTTGTGCAATCTAGTGTGATGTTTTGGTTTCTTTGTCTCCTCCATTGCTCATGAGTTTTCCCAAACTCACACTTTGCTTCACACAGACCTTGTTTCATACAATGGGTTGTGCTCTCTAGAATTCTGTTTACTATTTTTGCACTCACTTTTTTAAGCCACTGCCGATAAATGTTTTTGACTAATAGTGAACATGACGGCTGATGGCATATGAGGACATCCTGATAGTGTCACTGGCGGAATATGACGAGATTGTAAAATGTTCTGATTTCTGCATGTTTTTTTTTTTCAAACATCTTACTTTTATATAAAACTATCATATTGAGAAGTGTTGAAGATTTAGTTACATGCACAGCACAGCACTGGTAAATGGCAAGCATCAACATCAGCTCAAGAAACAACTTTTTCTATAAGGTACATTGCATTTATTTCCATAAAGTGTTCTGAGTTTGGCATATAATTTAAATGTCATGAATCAGTGTGCAGACCAATTGCAGGGTGGGTATCAAGCCACATTCATTGATATTTATAGCTGTTGACTGAACAAAATTAGTATGTGACTTTTTCAATGAATTCACTTTTGCTGTGTTTGAAATATTAGCAGTTTACCATTTACTTCCAGCAGCAAAGCAATTTCCTTTCTCTGACTTTTAAAGTTGTCTTTTAGCTCTCCATGTTTGACCTAATAATCATTATATGTTACAATTATATACTGAAATCACACATTACATTTCTATAGAGGGCTGGCTGATGGAGAAGTGAAGAATCTGTAAATAGATACCCTAGATTTTAGCATTTTAATAAAATTCTGCTATGCTAATATTTTACTAGTGTATCAGTGAAGAATATGTTATACCCACGAATTGTATTTATCCCCAGGAGAAGTAGTAAAACTAGTTCTATTCAATAATTGAACAATTAGGCTATGTGTTGATGGGTCATCTCATTTCAAGAATATAATGGAAGAAAAATTAAAATTATTCCTAAAGGGAGCTTTATTAATTCTGCCCTCCCTTAGGTTATGTGCAAAGATGGCCTGAAACAATCTTAGCTCTCTATCATAACAGCTTAACAACATTGGGTTTAAACAATGCATGCTATTTGTAGACATTCATTAAACACGGTATAAAAAAAAAAGGAATAAAATATATGACATTAACACTTTCTTTTGGCACATGTAACTATAATATGAACTTGAGCAGTTAAATATGATCTTAATGGAAACAACCAAAACTACATTTGTTGTTAAATCTTCTCAAAGGCGCATTGCTCATGTGATAATTTGACATGAGTGATGAGCATTTGTATATGTGTACATAGGAAGCCATTCAGTTAGGTCATGATGGAGAACAAGAATTCTGCACAGTGGTCTAAAGAGAGCTAAAAAGAGCTAAACAAAACCAAAGCACAACCCTCTTAAATCAAACCTGAGGTGAGATAAAAAAAACAAAAAAAAACAGATTCTCTTACCTAGGAAGAGTGAAGTCTCTAAGTGATCCAGGCTTCCCATGGCTTCTTTGGCCCCACTGCACCGGTGAGGACCCTTTTTTAGTTTGTGTCCAAACTCCCCTCATTGCACGAGTGGAGCTGTACTGCACCTGTATGAGTACAGCTGCGTATGTGCAGTAGCACTAAGCCGCTCATGAAAAAGTGACTGCAGCTGCAGCTTACTGCATGGCCATGGCAGTACTTCTGCATGCGCAGTACAGCTGCACTCGTAAAAGGCAGGGAGCGTGGCCATAAGAACATATCTAACAATCTTGTGAGATATGTTCAGGGAATCCATGTGCAGCAACGGTGGGTCCAAGGAGGATGCAAGAAGCCTCTGGAATGGGATATACGTTGTATTACTGTCAGGTTGTATTTTTAAAAATATAAATGGATAGAGCTCATCACAGTGACTATTGGTTGCAAAGCTCTGCTAACAGGGATATAAAGTACCGGTAGATTTATACAGTAGATATCTGTGCCTGCTTCCTTGGAAAAGCATAAATACCCAATTTTCAATGTTATTTTCCTGTCCCATGATTTATCGTACAACAATGCAGGGATGGTTATTGCATGGATAAAAAGTTGACTAAGGCTAGGCTACTTTGTTGAAAATGCAAGATTACAAACTCATTTCATCAGTATGATAAGATAAATATAAATCAATATAAGGGTTTATATACTACCTACAAATCATCATAGCTTTCAAATGTGCTGAGTTAAATCATATCAAACGCTTAAGATTGAAAGTGGCTATTGGTTTCATGAAAACCAGAATGCATTTGTTGTTTGGCATTGCTGGTTAGCAACCATGAATTGTGCTTAAAACTTTGTGTACTTCAAATATGAATTGAAGCATGACAAAACACTAAATATCAGATTACTTCTGGTGATTATAATGGTTGCAATAAGGGACATTGAGACATTATTTTAAATGAGATAAACATTTTTTTGGGTTGCCAAGATTGGTTTAGGTAAATTCTACTGGTATTACCTAGTGATAGCATTGTTAGTTACCACTTAGGAACTCCTTTTGTTGATACCTTGCGCCTCACAGAAACAATTCTGGCAATGCTGGACAACAATATTTGGAGTAGAAGGATGTGTGACTTTTGCTGGATTGCAAAAGGAGTGATCAAAGTCAGTTGTCTATGGGTAGGGTGTTTTTTGGAGTTTCTCTGTGGTCCACTTTGTTGGTGGGATGATCTGGCAGTGACAAGAGAGAAAGGCCTCAATTCACTAAGCTTATCTCCTGTCTTTAATAACTCTTCTAGAGTTGTTACTATGGTGATAAGGCATGTAGTATTCAGGAAACATTTTACCTCAGGCAAGCCTAAAGTTAACTCTTCTGTCTTCAAATTAACTCTCCAATCCTTAAAATAACTCCAGAGTTAAAGACAGGCTGTTAATTAACTGCGTGTGAAAATAACTACAGAGGAGGTAAATTAACTACAGAGGAGGTAAATTAACTACAGAGGAGGTAAATTAACTACAGGAGAGGTAACTTAAAGAGGATCTGTAACATGAAAAGATCCCCTGGGGGGTACTCACCTCGGGTGGGGGAAGCCTCCGGATCCTAATGAGGCTTCCCACGCCGTCCTCTGTCCCACGGGGGGTCTCGCTGCAGCCCTCCGTGGAGTCCGTGCAGCGGTGACGTCAATATTTACCTTCCTGGCTCCTGCGCAGGCTCTCTGACGGCTGTCGGCTCCGAACTACACGGAAATACCCGATCGCTGTCGGATCTGCTCTACTGCGCAGGCGCAAGTTTCCTGCGCCTGCGCAGTAGAGCGGACCCGAATGAGATCGGGTATTTCCGTGTAGTTCGGAACGGAAAGCCGCCACAGCGCCCCCGCTGGAGCCAGCAAAGGTAAATATTGAACTGACAGTCGGCACAGTCGCCGGCTGTTCGGAGGGCTGCGGCGAGACCCCCGTGGGACAGAGGACGGCGTGGGAAGCCTCATTAGGATCCGGAGGCTTCCCCCACCCGAGGTGAGTACCCCCCAGGGGATCTTTTTAATGTTACAGAGTCTCTTTAAGGAATGAAGAGGTAAGATAACTCTCTCACGTGTGGAGGTAAGTTTTCTCTTGCCTTATTATCTCCAGCATGATCTTAGTGAATTGAGGCCAAAGAGCACACTCAGTGGTGTCAGTGGGGTTAGGTGGCCAGTCTGCCGAGGAGTAACATCATCTGAATTGGTGGCTGGTAAGCACGTATGGAGTTCCCAGCAATAAAGCTTTGTCCCTCGCATCGGCGACCAGGCATATGCCTCTTTAAGACTCCTGCTGTACTCTGCTGAAGAAGCTGGTGCCTGCTCTAACTGGCCATATGCAGCACCCGTACTCTGCAGGTGCACTGCAGTCCAGTGAGTGGCAGGTGGTGTTAGTGGCTGGATGGTGTGCTAAGCCATTTTTGCGACTGAGCAGGATACAGGCAGCCGGTAAGAGTAAAGAATTTGCTGTGGAGTGAAAGTTGAAGTAAGACATGGCTAGGACCGTGTTTGTAAGGTATATATTTTATTTTTAGCTCTCTCCATAGCGCAGCATCAGACTGAGTTTAAGTGGCAACAAAGCACCGCCTCCTCTTATAAACCCCAAACCTGCATCTTACAGCTCTTTCCAATGCATTTCACAATGCCATGCCCTCCACCTCAGAGCTATGCCCTTCCATAGGACAAAACAAGATGAAAGGATAATGCCTGTAACATCTATGCCCCTTTCCAATTATGCTAAGGGTAGGTGTTGCATGTGTCATGCCTTCCAATCAAAATGCAGTACAGGAAGGTGGGCTGCTGCAATGTCATTGCTACCTACAAAACAACCTAGAAACCATATTAGAACATCTTACATTATATTATTAATAGATGCTAAAAAACATTGAGTAACATTTTTTTTGTGATGGGAGTTGAGTTGTATATTTTCATTGAATGGTAAAATGGACTTCTTGTTATGAATTTTGCACTTAGCGAACTACCATTTTTTCTGTACACCATTTACAAACTGATTTGTCCCACACATACAAGGTGTGTCTGTAGAAATATTAGAATGTTTGTGTTGGCACCTGTAGTTGCCTCCTCCTACAACTACTGTTGCCTAAAAAGGAACATCAACTATTCATTTAGATCATTTTATAGAATTAAGAGAGAATCGAGTGTGTTCCAGAATTCCCAATCGATGAAAAGTGGCTGATTTCATTTCGAATCGTCCTGCTTAGTCGATCAAGCAGGATCCAAGATATCGGTAACTCACTCAGTAATTGGCTACTGTTCACGTCATTTAATCGACTCTGAATAGATATTTGCATTCAGGGCATGGAGACACATCGGTCAGATTGAATGTGAATGTGAATCGCATAGGATATTGTTTGCAGTGCGTGGGTTACTAGTCGATCGACTTTCGATCAACCATAATGAAGTTGATTCCCTAATAAAGTTCATCAGCTTTGCCGATTCAGAATCGCTAGATGTATGGCCTCCTTAACTTTGAAAAAAATCATAATCAGTTTCCTTTGTATGTATAACGACATTTGGAACAAGCATGATATGTGGAAAGATTGCAGAAGGCAACATTTTTCTGACACAAAACGTTTACCTTATAAATGTACCTTATAGACTACTACATTTATTATGCCATATCTGCGGTGGTTTAAAAATGTTTTTAACTCTTAAAGGAGAACTCTATGATTTATGAGAGAAACTAGTTGGTTATATCTCTGAAAAGAGAAGGGGAAGGGGGGGGGATAGTCTGTTCAACATACAAAAAGCAAAACAGATTCGTCCCTCATGAGGAGATGGACTGGCCCAAAACCCTTTTGGTTCTGTTAGATTTTAACTGCCTACTTTCTTCATGATAGTGGTCCTTTAAATAAATTATAATCAGTTCAATTTGCAGTAGCCATGCACCTATTTCTTCTATCGGGCTTACTTGATCACCTCCCCCATGTCTAAATGCAAATTAATCCAGTGTTTTTACACCATGCAAATTCTTTAATAATGAGCAATTTCTCCCAGGCAGCACCAATCAGTTCTCTTGTCTGTAGAGGCTACACTGTTTTTTCTTGAGCTGCCAATCAGGCAATCTGTTTCTCTAGCTCTCAAAATTAACCAGTGGCATTTTTGAGAACTGACTTAGATTTTAAAGGGCAAAACATTTTCCCATTACCATGCTAAAAATCGATGTTCTCTTTGCACAATGCTCTAAGTTGATCTCACAGTTACCATAAAGTATTATCAGTATATTTGATATATTTGTTTAAAGGTGCTTCATGTTCTCGTTTAATACTGTCTTTTCAGCTCATCACACTTTAACATTCAATCATAACTTGAACTGCAGCTAACAAGAATGACACCCTGATCTCTAGCAAGTGGTCCAATCACGTAAATGAATTGTTGCTATAGTAACAGTTTCATTGCATCCAAACTAATCTTTAGAAAGGTTTCAACTTTGTGCAAACTCTTTAATCTTCCACTTCATTATCAGAAGATGAGTGGGCAATCAATTTTTAATTGCATTAAAATGAAAAAGCCAACTGCCCTGTTTGTTCACAGAAACAATTGCAAGTTGGGAATGCGTTTGTGAATGTGCCAGCTTTAGTTGAAGTAGTAAGAAGTAGCTTGAAAATGCAAGTGCTGTTCTCTCAACCTTTTTTACCAGTTGCTACAGGGCAAAATAATTTGCTATTTAATTTTGTTTGTGTGTACAATTTTGTTCGAATTTCCAACAGTGGCACTGATGTCAATAACACTAGTTGGTATCAAAGGTAATTCGTTTATTATTTAAAAGCCTAGTTATAGCAGGTACTAGTTGTTGTGACCCATTTGCCATGTCCCATAGCGTCTACTAACTTTTTTGCAACATGATACTATGACATAATAAAAGGCAAGGGATATGAGAGCTCACGTTTATAAATCTACTTAATCTTTAAAGAGTAACTGTTGGGCATAAAATCAAAAATCAATTCTTTATTTTTATCTGGTAAACAAGTAATAAGGATGCTAATCAGGCAATCCAAAAGTTAAAATCACTATTACTTTTCTTGTTGATTAATTATCATTCCCCAGTTTACATGACTCTTATTTGGTACACAGAAAATGTGGTACACAAAAGAGAAGTTGCAGGGCTTTTTTGCTTCTCTACTTCCCCTCAGACTTAACTAATGCAGCCTGGTTAGCTGAAGCCTCTTGGCCCCCTGTTTTCCCTTCCCACACTTCTGTTCCTCTCTGATTGGACAAAACTTCTCAGGCTGAAACAATGCACTTTCTATAGTGAAGGGCGGGCAAATCAGGCAGAGGAGACTAAGGGTGGGCATTGCATCAGGGATGGCTTCACAATAGCCACAGTAAATATGGAAACTGTCTAGAATAGGATTCTCTACTTTTCCTTTATAAAATCCACAGGAATCATAATGTGGACAGTGCAATACATATGTTATGTAAGTAGAGCAAGTATTTATCTACTTGTATATTAGTTTTTTTCCTGAGATAGTATGGCTGACAGCTCCTCTTTAAATGAAGTAAACGTTATACAGTGTTGCAGGTGTATCTCAGTCAGTGTACTTTTTTATAGTAACATGCTGTATACATGAAATGACAAATATAATTAAAATGTTCCTTTAATAAAAAATCGTACGCTTTTTAACACTGAAGCAACTCAGGCAATAATTAAAACTTCCGATTTAGGAAGAGGATAACTGAGTAAACAACTTACATTTCCACAGCATGAGAACAGCCAATTTAAAATATGTCAGCACTCATATACTATGTTTTTTTCCCCTGACTCGGGTTAGTGTAAATTAATTTGGCTTTTATACCTTGGTAACCTTAGACGTTTACAGAGATTGCAGTAGGTTAGTCTTCCTGGTGTCCTGGCAGTATTTTGCTTTTGTGTACACAGAGATTCCCTAAAGTGGAACTCCACACAACTTATTTATGTTTTTTTTTATGAAATGTCAACAATGGAAACATCTCTCCTCACTTTCTGATATTGTAACACCTAGCCATACGTACCAGAATTGTGAATTAAATTCTACACAGCAAGGACACGATAAGCAATAAAAAAAATTACCAACATAAAAAAATCTAATCCATCTTGCTACAGAAAATGCTCTTAGTGATATCTGTGTCTCTGCTGGAAGACACCCCATCCCCATAATTTCTTGTTATCCTTGCTGAATTTCTTTCTATTCTGTTTTGAAGGCAAACCCAAAGCGTTATACACATGCTAGATTATGCTCGGCTATGATGATCATTTTTGGGCCATCTAAGGCAAGTGTACACAGCAACCCAACAATTTAATTTAAAAATTGCTATAGAACTGAAATCGAGAACAAAGGAAGAACTGCCGGTTATTCCTTTTTCTCTCAGCTGGATAACGTACTGGTTATTAATATTATTATTGATTTAAAAGGCTCCAACATATTCTGTGGTGCTGTACAAAGTAAGAAACAACATGGGGTACAAAATAATAAAAACAATGGTATACACCAATATGCGAAATACAGTTGGTACAAAAATACAGAGTTGCTACAAAATACAAAATTGGTACAAAATACAAAATTGGTAATTACAGTGACAAAATGAATTTGAATACATGTGTAACAAAATGCAAGACGCAAAAGGATGAGAGAGCCCTGCCAGTGTGAGTACTTACAATCTAAAGGAATAGGGGGAAACAAGAGGTGGGGTAGTATACAATATTCATACCTAGAGGCAGTGTGTTTTAGGTTATCTAGTAGGAAGTACCAACTTGGCCAGAGGTCAAAAGGGGAACTGGCCTAAGGTAGAACTTGATGGAAAAGTGAGTTTTGAGGGCATGTTAAACGATATCATTGGGTGGAGAGTGACAGATGTGTTGTGGCAGGGGATTCCAGAGGAAAGGTGAAGCACCTTGCAGTGTTAGAGAGTCTTGCCTTGAACTCCTTACTGAATAGGTATTGGCCCTGTACACTATCCAGCCAGTAGCAGGTTGTATCTAGAAACTATTGAGCATCATAATAGCTTCTCATGTCTGGAGCCACTACCCCTCAAACCCTCTTAGGGCTTGATTCACTAAAGGGTGCTAAGTGTTAGCACGCCAGTAAAAAGCCCCTCAGCGCATGCAAAGTCACTTTGCATGCACTAATATGCGCGCAAAAGTTTGCGCGTGCAAAACGTTGCACCGGTGTGCGCGAAACGTGCAAAATAGCCTAAAAGCTATTTTGCACGCGGGCAGTGCGACGTTTGGTGCGCACTGTTGTGACGTTTCGGGCGCCCCGGATAGCACGCGATCAGTAACTACTTAGTTTGCACATGCAAAGCTTTTAGGCGTGCTAACTGTGTTAGCACACTTTAGAGAATCAAGTCCATAGTCTCTTGTGAGAGCATTATAGCTAATTATTTTCATTCTTTTATGCCAAATACAACTCTGGAATAGCCTGGTGCGTGAGGAGAACCACGTCAGATGGATTCAGATTTTGTAAAAACATGATGACAGCGAATCTCCCCTAGAGAATAAAAACATGGCCTATCCCAATTTCACAATAACTTGTGGCAATCTGTTACTGTTTTTTTCATAATTCAAAGTAAATAGGTTGCTTAAATCCTTACTGATAGGAACTCTCAGGTACTTAATGTAAGCAGAATTCCACTTAAAGGGAACCCAAGGTGAGAGTGATATGGGGGCTGCCATATTTATTTTCTTGCAAACAATGCCAATCCTGTTGATCTTCTGACATACACAGTGTCTGAGTCAAAACTCTGAAACAAGCATATGGCTAATGCAGTAAAACTTTAATCAGCTGAGTCAAAGTACCTGATCTGCATATGCTTGTTCAGGGTTTATGGCTAGACGTATTAGTGACACAGGATCAGGAGGACTGCTAGGCAAACTGGTATTATTTTAAAGGAAATACATATGGCAGCCTTCATATCACTCTCACCTCAGTTTTACTTCAAACCTATGCCAGTCATGATTTAGCATTTAAACAATGATTCTTGTTAGTTGCTTTGAGCAACTGCTTCACTGTTCAAGTTTTCTTTGCATTTGCCTAGATAAATACGAAGCAGTGCTTTTCGGCGCTGCTAGATTTGGGCGTAGCCGGCGCCACCATAGACTATAATGGGAATCAGTCTAAAGCGGCGCTCAGTGAGTAACGTCGGCGCCATCAGAGGACGGAGCAGAGGTTGCTTAAAAAACACAATAATTCGGCCTCCAGCAATTGCTGGAAGCCACATTATTTCACCACCCCACTATCCATGGCGGCCTGGAGGGGGAATAGTAATTAAAACTGCCCGGACTTGTGCGGCAGCAGGATTATATATACCGGCTGTGTCCTGCGCCCAAGTCTACCGGCGCCGATTTTAAATGTACTCAAATAAATAAACCGTGTTTGTTCTACCATTTCTCTGGTTATTCTAAATGCTGACGATCTCTTTGCAATTAAACATGATATAATATTTTGACTTTTTTATGTAGAATGATAGTTTGTAATGCACTTACTGTGTATAATTGCAGAATCATGTTAAAATACATTGTAAATGGAGCAGTTAAGTGTGTTGGCACTACAATGTGCAACATGGATAATGGGGGTAGCATACATCCACTTGGACCCTGTGTAGCAATCTCAGCATGCTCGGACCATGAGATGATAGACTATGGAATAAGGAGCAAAGAGAAAAGTCAGCACTGCTGATTGTTGCTTTAGTTTAAATTCATGCATACATGTGGTTCACAACAACAAACATGCTTTCAGTTAAGAAGGCACATACCAGTTCAATGTGATTGGATTGATGGCGGTGGGTGCAGGGCACGTAAGCCTGATGGCCGTTTTTGCAAACAGTGCTTCTACGGAGGCTTCAGTGCCCTGCACCCACCCCATTCACCGCCAGTCACCCGATCACTTTGAACTGGTATGTGCAATCTTCACTAAACGCATGTTTGTTGTTACATGTGATGACCCACGTGCATGCACACATTTGATTTAAAGCAATGCTCAGCAGTGCCGACACTTTTCTTTGCTCCTTATTACATGTTAAAATATATATTTTTAATAGGAAATCACTGTCAACTGTACATTGGTTACGTTTTTTTCTTTAAAATTATTTGTCAAGATAAATTGAAATAAGTCCTTACCTTTTCTGACACTAACAGTGGAAAGCTACAAAAGTCTTACTGTCTGTGAAATTTAATATAACAGGTTAGGCCAGAAAGTGTTATACATTTAATGTAATTTCGGATTACATGCTGTGCACCATATGCTTGAAACTGAATAAACATTGTATACGCTGGGCTCTTAAAAAGGATAAAAAGGAAAAATATTTCTCTTTTATACAGTTTCAGGAAGAGATGCAATTCTGCTAATCCTCCTTGAACATTTTCACATTTGGTTATCAGTAAGCAAGTTAAAGTCCATAGAATATATTACAGGTAAATAAAGGTGGCATGGTGAATGGTTTGTCAGCTACTGTGATGTTTTAGAGGACTATAGCCATATTAAAACAGAATGGCTCTAGGCAACAAAGCCTAAGCAACGTTTGAATAAGAAAAATGCTTCTGATATTCAATGTGAGTAAGTTGATGAGTTACATTCTATTTTGCCATAGTGAATTGGCACTCCCCAGTCCCCATCCCTTAAGAGCTTCAAATGCAGCCTGAAAACATTTTTTTAAGCTGACATATAATCTGACCTAAGACTTTTTATCCTGATATTGTTCCATCTTGGAGGGGGATGTGGGTGATGGCTGGGTTCTCTGCGCAGTGGGTGGTGGAGGGGTCTATATATCTTCCTGCTATAGCAAGAAGGTGGCCCTGCATCAGTAGGGGGTTGACTGGGGCCAGCTCACATTCTGAACTGTGCAAGTGTGTGATTGGCCAATCATGAGAGGCACGCATGCACAGAAAATCAGGACCCAGCTGCGAGTCGTGATCTTACAGAGGATGAAGCAGTGTCCTGGAGAAGAGCAGAACATTAGCGTGGGCACCAATAGACTTCTAGGGGCTGGAAGAAGCCTCGGGGAGTAAAACTTTTCTTTTTTTTCTCACCTTATGTATCCTTTAAAGATCAGTTCACCCTTAAAATTGGATTTTGTTTTTTAGTTTTTCTTGATCTGTAGTGTAAGTTCACTTGATGATCCAGTCTGCACTAGATCAGATCAAAGTTACTTTAGTTCTGAAAGTGAGTAGCTGGTTATTACTTACATTTGTAGTTATATTCTGAGTGTTGTTTTCATACACATTCTGAAATGGATGAATAATAATTATACTACATCATTTTAACAATATCTAGGCTAATTAAATATACTGTGCAAAGGCCAGGCTTGCAGCACTCAGTCCTTTTCACTGTGTATTAAATTACATTTTTCCAAGTGAACTCTTCAGTAACCTCAATGAGTGCCATGAAAAATAAATTTGGTTTGCATTAACACAGGTGCTTCATGAACTTAATATGTTCAGCGCAGTAGAACGTGTTTGTATCTATATCACCAGTGAGTAATTCTGCACATTTAGAAAAGGCAGCTGGGTGAAAAAATTGCTTTACATTCTATGTCTGTACATGAGAGAAATATCCATAGTACGAATAGGTTCAGATAGTGTCAGTGCTTTAATTTTCCAGTCCATTGTTTATTTTATCAAATGAATTATGTAAAGTTAAAGTCGCTATAGATTTGTCAGCTTTAGTTAATAAATGTATAAAATGTTTAATTACTTATAATGTTTCTTATTAAAACATCAGATCATGTACTGCATACAAGTCTCCAGTATAGTTGAGCAATAGTTTTGACAAGTTAGACTCTTTGGCCAATCAACAATGGTTATTCCTGGGGTTTTAATATCATTCACATTTCTGTTATATAAACAGCTGAGGTACAGATTGCCCAGCAAGCTTGTGGTGAACCAGAACTATTAGGAGTATGTAAGGGGCTGAAAGAGATCAAAGAGCCTCCTTACTAAATTGCTATGCAAAACAAAAGTTTGCCTTCTTAAAACAGAAGGTATTTGTGATTATTCAAGTTAGAGTGCGCTCTAATGCTGGGCATACACAGTGCAATTCTGCGCAGGAATCTAGCCGCTGGCTCAATGCCGGCACGTCCCCACTCGTCCGCGTGAGCATGTGGATCGATTCTTGCTCGTCCCCGCGGCCAGTTCCTTATCAGCCGCTCATTTCTTCCATTGTCCGCCCGCGGGGATCGAGCGAGGAGTCGATCCACCGTGGTGATCAGACAGGTTGAATATTATCAGTCGAGCCATCAGCGGCTCGTTTGATAACAACTATTGCGCCGTGTATGCCCAGCATTAGGCGTCCCAAAGCGCATCACTGCTAAAAGTGCAGATCATATCTTTGTGTTCCCTGGTAGCTACACACACCCCCATAACCCCTGAAATGCAATGATGTGTCAGCTTGTTAACTTATTAGCAACTTCAATAGAGTTATATCAAGGTGAGATAAATGCACTGCTTTTCAGAACTTGTGCTGTAAATTCTTGGAATCCTTTGATTCTCTCACACTTGGAAGCTTTGATTCTCTCATGTAGCAGAAGACATAGAAACTGAATGCAGAAGTCCTCTGTTATTGTCTCACACTGCTCCCTAGTGACAAGTGTCCATAAATACACATTACAGCAGTACAAATTAGAAGCAGGGACATGTAATAAATAAAACACTGCTAAAATAAATTGGCCTGTGCTTAGAAGCCTCTAAATGCATTGACTGCTAAAAGGTTAATATTACCGCAGAAATGCAGGAAGAACTGGACCATTTAGGAAATGATCATCAAAACGGAATGGTGTGCTTCCCTAAAGCACATTATAATCCCATTTCTGGCTTCATTATTGCATAGTTATAGAATCTGGTAGACTGCTTATGCAGATGTAATCCCTGAAAAGGTGGTTTTTCAATTGCTGACACTTCTTAACTTGTCAGCAGCTTTGATTTTTATATTGGCATTTGTAAGTTGGTGTGGAGGTTCCAGTTTATATCCTTTCTTTATGACAGTATTGGGAAGCTCTACCAAGAACATTAAAAAGGTCCAAAGCTTACGGGGGATAATTTTGTTGGTCAAGAAACTTGTGAAACAGCAGGTGTTTGGAGCAAAATGGCAACATCAAGAACTTAATTTTTGTTTATTGTGAACAGAGGATTTGCCTTTGCCTGTATTTATTTATTGTGCATGAATGTAGGTCAACATGGAAAGATAACATAAGAAAGACACCACTATTTCATTCTATAACTGTAATTTTTTTCTTGGTTTCCACAAACTAAAATAATAACAGCAACAATAATAATGATACTATATAGAAGTTAGTTATACAGGTTGTCATGGCAATGTAATTAAAAGGAATCACACTGTGACATTACACTAATTGTCACTGCATGAATTCCTCAGCTTTATATTTGTAAAAGACATTTGTGGCATCATTTTGACTCACCCCATGTAGTCATGTGTTTTGCCATGTCATAGATATAAAGATCAATAAAGTGTAGATAACGACCAGCACCATCAGTAGTATTATGCTCTTGATGGTGCTGGTCGTTATCTACACTTTAGTGAAGAGTCTGCAGTGCTGACAGGCTGACCGGGCACATCGATACTGGTAACTACAGAGGAGTGCTCCACTGCAAATTTGAGTACAAATCAGAACAGCATACAGAGACACCATATGCCTATCTTGCTCTAGTATGTTTTGCATATGTTTTGCAAAACAGACTTCTTCAAAGAAATGTCTGCATTTAAATACATTCCTTTTTATTGGCATTTGGGTGGCCAATTCTGAGAAGTTGAATATCAGTAAATTTATCAACATTCTACATTTTTAAATTGGCAATTATGATAGTAAAATACTTATATTTTACTACAACTAAACCTATCCCTATTCTCACTCAGAAACTTCCCTCTACCTATGCCTAACGCTTACCACCCCACTACCAACACCTAACCCAAAATCACCCCCCCCCCCCCGTGATGCCTAACTTCAATGGGGCACCCCCCATGCCTAACCCTGAAGACACCCTACCATACCTAACCTTCAAAATTTCTCCACCATGCCTAACCTTCAGACCCCCCCCCCCCCACACACACACACACACACACACACTTAACCTTAATCCCCCAATATATACAATTGAGGCTTCTACAGTGTTCAATAAATAGCAATGAAAAATGTGTCTACAAATTACAGGAGCAAATCAGACATGTCCACATGTGGATAGATCTAACACATTTTGTATGCAAGTGTAACTAAAGAGAAAAAAAATAGAAACTGTAAGACAGTTAGTGTAAATGATGACTTGCCCATGTAACTTAATATTGTATTTATTTATAAAGCACCAACATATTCCGTGGCGCTGTACAATGTAAGAAAACAAACAAGGGATACATAATAATACAGACAATGATATACATCAAATATACACACTGATACAAGATACAGCACTGCTGATTACAATTTGATTTAACATGATGACTAAAATGTATAAATGTCTAACAGTGTGCAAGCAATTAAATTAATAACAGTCCATGACACAAAAGGGTGAGAGCCCTGCCCTTGCGAGCTTACAATCTAAAGGAATGGGGTGGAAACAAGAGGTGGGGATGTATACAGTATATGTACAGGCAGTGCGTAATTAGGTTATTTAGTGGGTGCATGGCCTAAGCTAGAGAATATGCTTGTCGGAAAAGGTGGGTTTTGAGGGAGCGTTTAAAGATTTCAAAGGTGGGAGAGTGGCGGATGTGTTGTGGAAGGGCATTCCAGAGGAGGGGTGAGGCACGTGAGAAGTCTTGTACACGTGAATGTTAGGAGGTAATTGTAGAAGAGGATAGAAGAAGCTCATGTGCAGATCTGAGATTGCGGTTGGGTTGGTATCTGGAGACTAGTGAGGAGATGTACAGGGGAGAGAGATTGTGGAGAGCTTTGTAGGTTAGGGTTAAGAGTTTGAACTGAATCCTTTCATTAATTGGTAGCCAGTGAAGAGCTTGACAGAGAGGGTCAGCAGAGGAAGAGCGAGAGGAGAGATGAATGAGTCGAGCAGCAGAGTTCAGTACAGAATTGAGCGGTGTTAGTCGGTTAGTTGGAAGTCCACCAAGCAATATATTGCAATAGTCCAATCGAGATATAAGAAGAGCATGTACTAACATTTTGGTTGTGTCATGGGAGAGAAAAGGTCGGATACATGCTATGTTTTTCAGTTGGAAATGGCAGGAGCTGGTTAGGGAGTTAATGTGAGGAGTAAATGAGAGAGAAGAATCAAATATTACCCCCAAGCACCGTGCTTTGGGAACTGATGTTATAGACGTGTTGTTAACATTTATTGTAATATCAGGCAAAGGGGTGGACAGGGATGGTGGAAAGACTATTAGTTCAGTTTTATTTATATTACGTTTTAAGAAGCGAGAGGACATGAAAGAGGAAATAGCGGACAGGCAGTCGAGAACCCATGTGAGGAGGGAGTTAAGGTCTGGGGCCGAGAGGTACAGTTGTGTATCGTCTGCATATAGGTGGTATTGGAAACCAAATGAGCTGATTAAGTTACCAAGACCGTGCATGTAGATGGAGGAGGGGACCGAGGACAGAGCCTTGAGGTACCCCTACAGACAGAGGATGTGAAGAGGAGGCCTGATCTGAATAAGAAACAGTGAAAGACCTTCCAGAGAGGTAGAAAGATATCCAGGAGAGAGAGAGGTCCTTTATTCCTATAGATGAAAGGATCTGTAGGAGTAGAGTGTGGTCGACAGTGTCGAATGCTGATGACAGATCTAGAAGGATGAGTATGGAATAATAGCCTTTGGATTTAGCTGTGAGGAGATCATTAGCTACTTTAGTGAGGGCTGTTTCTGTGGAGTGGTTTGGCCGGAAGCCAGATTGGAACTGATCAAGCAAGGAATTTGCAGATAAATACTGACTTAGTTCAGCATGAATGTGGCGTTCAAGTAATTTAGATGCAAATGGAAGAAGTGACACTGGGCGGTAGTTAGCAAGTTCGGTGGGGTCTAGAGATGGTTTTTTAAGTAGTGGTGTTACAACAGCCCTCTTGAGTGAGGATGGAAAAATATATATGCTGGTGGTACTTGAAGACAGGCTTGGGAAGCCCTGTGCTAGAGAAATAGAGCTATAGAAACTAGACTTATGATAATGAAGGTCATCTGTGTGCATCCGGGATTATGATGAATTGTCCTTATGGACATATACAGTATATCCATTAATCTTCATGATACAAGGAGCAAGTGAAGATAATATAGACACTGTGGCTGTCTTATTGTAAATATTATATTGTGAATGTTTCCTGCAATTGGGACCCTTAATGTAGCTAGATTTATCCTTTAAAGCATATATTTAAATGGGCCCTTTGAAGAAATACATGCTTATTGCGATCTGATGCAGTTAATAGATGTTTCGGTTTTGGAGGTGTCAAAAATGAAGGAACTTGAAGTAAAATTGGAAAACGATGTGTAGTGCATATGGTGATTGCCTGTATTTGAGAAGAAAATCTGGAAACTGAGACTATTTTAAGCATACCCACTATACTGAACTTCAATGTGTAAACAACTGGCAAAGTTTGCCAGCATCCACGATGGTGTCCAGCTAACAAAAGCATGAGACCCTTAGTGTGTACTTATAAACCTCAGTTTCTCACACTGATTTCCTTCGGGGGAGTTACTGACTAACAGGTAGATCAAGAGATGGTCCCAGCTACCACTTCCAGGTACTTCTATGGTCACTATCTCAAAAAAGTGACAGGGAATATGTGAATGTTCTGGGTGACACATGAGTCATATAATGATACTGGTAGTCATCACGGTTGCTGTGCTTAGTGCTGTAGTAATTGTTTGTGTCTTAACGTTTATATGAAGGTGGCAAAGAATATGTATTACTCAGACAGTAATATGATGTATTAAGAAGCATTTATGGAAGATAAAAATACAGTACTGTATTTCTTCCTATGTAGTTCATAATACTTCTCCAGCACAAGCTCCAAACCAAAACATCTCTTGCCGTTACATACAATTTCCCCCTTTGGAAGCTTTGGCATAATACTTGCTAACATTTGGATCATCTTTCAACAGGAATTATTTATGTTCCCTTTTACGCTTGAATGTAAACTTTAGAAATTAGCTGAAGGCTCAATAGTTTTATATCTCTGAGGTATTTTTAAACCCAGCAAAGGTTTTTTTCTTTTATTTATTATTTAGATTCTTGCATTTAAATATTGAAATTCACCGAAGGTGAATTAAATTAAGCAACGGAAGACTGACCTCTGGAGGTCCTCACTAATAATAGAAATTGTGAATTACAATTTAAGTCTGAATCATCTTATTCATCATAGCACAGCAGGTGTCAGGTAAATGAAAAACACTGCTACTTCAGTGTTATTTTTAATTAAGATTTATATAAATAACATATTTTCCATTGTTCCCAAAGCATAACTCAGCTTAGAAACCCAATAGGTGAAATATGCAGAGCTGTGATCAGCTTTCTAGCGGCGGCTTCTCTGTACACACATATGTCGCTCAGAACACTAGATTTAAAGTAGACCTTGAATGTTTACTTCCCTTACTAGCAATATGCAAAACAAGTAAAACCTCTGAACACAGAGTAGGGACACCAAAAGCCAAATATAGTGTAGTATGTACTGGTAGTTGAAATGAAGTATGATAGAGTAATAAGCTATACTCGCAAAGCAGGGTTACCTCAAAGGCACCCACTGTATAGGCAGATGGGGAGATTAGACCTGACCCCACTCAGGATTAAAGGGAACCAGAGAGTAATACAATTTAAAAATAGAAAAAGGCTTTAATACATACCTGGGGCTTCTTCCAGCCCCATAAGCCTGGATCGCTCCCACGCCGCCATCCTCCGCTTCCTGAAACCGCCGGTACCGGGCCCGTCACTTCCGGCGGACGCGGCCAATTGTCCGCATCACAGGGGCTCCCTCCATACCCGTACGCATGCGGCTGCGCAGTACGCAGCCTCATGCGTACTTGTATAGAGGGAGCGGCGTGTGATGCGGAGAATCGGCCGCGTCCGCCGGCCGACTGGCCGACTCGCGGCAATGACGGGACCCGGTACCGGCGGATCCAGGCAGCAGAGGACAGCAGCGTGGGAGCGATCCGTGCGTATGGGGCTGGAGGAAGCCCCAGGTATGTATAAAGCTTTTTTTTTAATCATCTCTGGTTCTCTTTAAGAACTCACTCTCCATAGATGAGTAAAAAGGGGTAACACGCCTCCACCAGTGGTGGACTTGATATAGCGTATTATAGATGCAGAGGCGCCAAAAGGATAAAAGTATCTAAAACGTTTAAAACATGAGGAGGCAGTGGTGGACTTACCTCCATCAGAGGTGCCTGGCTCTTCTACTGACCACATATGCTATTGTGCGTTGTTATTACCTGATGAAGGGGGATCAAACCTGTGAAATGCGTTGCATTGTCCCCCGGGGTATGTAAATAAACTTGTTGTATTTGACAAACACACTAGCAATTTTTGTGTCTGCTTGGAGGAGGTAAGTCCACCACTGCCTCCTCATGTTTTAAACTTTTTAGATACTTTTATCCTTCTAGCGCTTCTGTATCCATACTACGCTAAGTAAAACATCTGGAATGCATCTATATAAATTACCATTACAAATTTTCAATGGGAACTTTTTGTTTAATTTAATTTTGGTATAACAAATTGTATGTGTAGTATGGATAATGAATAGAACATTAGTAGCAAAGAAAAGTCTTATATTATTATTTTCAGTTATATAGCTTTTTTTAATAACATATACATCATACTGTCACAGTTGCAGTTTTAAAACCATACTGCCTTTTAAGCTATAAAACAAAGCAGAAATTATGACCCTTTGAACTTCCCTGCAGTAAAACCTTACCACAAGCTGTTTCTTGGCTGTTGGAGTGCTTCAGAAAACAGGACTGTATTCCACCCAGTGGGTTGAATGGCACAGAAAAGCTCTTTTGCATAGATAACTGAAGTTTTCTTTTAACTCTTCCTGTACTGGAAAACAATATGAGACTTTTAACTTTGTTAGTAATGCTCTATTTCTTAGCTGTACTGCACATACAGTTAATTATCTCATTAGGTTATCCTCAGTTCAGGTTTGCTTAACCACTTGAGGACCGCAGTGTTCAACCCCCCCTAAAGACCAGGCCATTCTTTGCTAAATTGGCCACTGCAACTTGCAGGCCCCGCTGCAGGGCCGCACAACTCAGCACACAAGTGAAACCCCCCTTCCCCCTTTTCTCTCCACCAACAGAGCTTTCTGTTGGTGGGGTCTGATCGCTCCCCAGTGTTTTTTTATTTTTTATAAATATTTATGTCATTTATTTTTAAATAAATTTCCTTTTTTTTCCTTCCAAACTCCCTCCGTCCCACACCCCAGCCAGCTAATCACGGTGATCGGCTGTCATAGGCTTCAGCCTATGAGAGTCGATCACTCTCCTGTGTCCCAGGGGGACAGCCATGTCACACTGCTGTTCCCAGTACAGCACTGCCTTAGATCGCAGCGCTGTGTACTATGTTAATAGACAATGGTTTCACTGTCTAACAGTCTCCTAGCAGCGATCGCCGCTGGTAGACTGATCCGCCATCCAAGCAGGGATACACATGCATCAGCGCGCATGACCTCCTGCAAAACAAGCCCGCAGGACCTTATGACGGGCTAAAGGTTAAACAGAATTGGAGAGTCCTTTCTGTTACTGAGGGACATAGAGTGATGCAGAAATAGCTTTTATTGGCATGTACCATTTTTGAGTCATTGTTTTCAAAGTGTTATGTGGTCGTACACATGTATTAAAACTTACTACCAACACTGCACATGAATACACTTTGGGCCAGTTTTCTCTCTTGAAATTTTTAATTTAAAATAATTAGCTCACAACTTCACTAATTTCAAATTATAAGTTGTTTTCGTGCTCTTTTCAGCTTCTGGCAGGCCATTCCTCAGGCAAAATAACAGGATTACTTTTCACCTGCTGCATGTTCCATCCAGCTCAGCTCTTGTCAAATCAACTCAGCATTACTTTTTTTATGGTGGGAGAGGGTGGGTGGATAAGTGTGTTTGCTCCTCTCTCCTCAAGATGCCTTGCATGGTGTGTGTGTGTGTGTGTGGGGGGGGGGGGAGCAGTTTGTATGGGATATAAAATCTAACAATCTTTTGCAAAGTACTGGTGGCTAGAGTTGGCAGGCAACAAGCTACTCCTCAAGATGCCTTGCATGGTGTGTGTGTGTGTGTGTGGGGGGGGGGAGCAGTTTGTATGGGATATAAAATCTAACAATCTTTTGCAAAGTACTGGTGGCTAGAGTTGGCAGGCAACAAGCTACTTTCCTTTATAGTTCCACAAAGCAGGGGAGTGTTGGCACTGTAGTAATTACTACCTAGAAATAAAAAGAAAAATGTAGCTCATACTTACAAAGTACAAACTTATAAAAAGTTTATTGAAAATAAGCTCCTCCTTACTGAAACCTGTTCACCCAAAGATTCCTAATAAATGACACTTACTGTAAGTATATAATTGAACACTCAACGAACACATTGTTATCTTCTTCATGCCGCATGTATTGCAGTTTAGCAGATGTTCATGTGTTCAGATGTTCATCAACACAGGACAACCTTTTACTAGTTTCTTTTTACATTTAGCAAATGCACCTACCCTGTGGTGGGCACTGGGCATGCCACCTTCACTGCTGTAAATGTTTAAAGTAACACACCACTAAAAAAAAAATCATATGTCATATGCTCAGTGTAAGAAGGTTATGTTAGGCAGTACAATCCAACTGTAAACCATAAAAAATATGATCATTAAATACAATGCCCATGTGATAAAGAGCTTATTAAGATAAATGATCTGAATAGTTAGCCACATAGGAAGATGACAAACAAGGTCATTGCTACATGATGCACTTTTCAAGTGAACTTCTAAAATGCTATATTTTCCTAAGAAACACAATATGCCCTTTGCAATACTAGCCATGCATCCAGAGATGAAGTAGGCTGTAGTTCTCATGAAGAGGTCAACAAAAGTAACTTGTATTAAGCAATTGCTTAGTGAAACAAGCAAAACAACATAAAGATATAGGCAATTAAACACAGCTTAACTGGATTCATGGTTTGTTTTGTAAAGGGGTTTCTGTAGAAAAATGCAGCTATTTAAATCCTTATACAGAGAATGTTTCCTATAGCAACAACCTTGTTTGTCATTTAAATATGTGGCTAATTAGTTGAATCAAGAATCTTAATAAGCTCTTGTTTACATTAAGAAGGCTATGTCGTAACACAAGGACACAAAAATAATTTCCTGAGACCTTAAAGCAAAATTTTACTTGACGTATATTTTAACCACTTGTGCCCATGCTACAATATAATCACATCCTCTCTTCCATGTGTGATTAGGCCATGATTTTTAGTTTGCAGCATCTGATAAACCCAGCGCGTGTGGTAGCATGCACCTGTGCTCATAACCAGTGGCAACAATTGGGGGACTAACCAGGGTGTATATAAGTGACTGGGTAGTGTAATGGTTAAGGGCACACCCTCTTCCTAATTAGTAAGCCAGCACCTATTCAGTAAGGAGTTATTGGGCAAGACTCCCTAACACTGCCACTGCCTACTGAGTGCGCCCTAGGGGGTGCCCCTCCAATGCTTTGAGTTTGACAGGAGAAATGCACTATACAAAGTTGGAATCATTATTACCCTGGTGTCTGATCCCCCCCTTCCCAGCCACCACAGACATAGTAGGTCAGCAGCGGGAAGTGTGGCTGGTCAGTATTTATCCCACCTCCTTGTTTTTGCGATGATCAGTTCTCCCCCTCACTTGTACTACTCCCCGCCTCCTGTATCAGCATGTACAGGTCAAGCCAGGACCCAGTACACACAGACACTAGAGGCCCAAGTACAAGCATGTGGAGTAGACGATCGCAGAGTGGGAGATATTTCCAGCATTGCTTCCTTTGCTTACAATTTCTGCAAGGTGTGTGTTTGTGGGTATGTGTGTGTGTGTGTGTGTGTGTGTGTGTTTGGGGGGGGGGGGTGAAGACTAGACTGCCAGGAAAACTTGAGTGACTACAGGTTATTAAAGGGAAAGTTAGGGAATACCACTAGAGAACCAGGAGGATCCTTAAAGGGTCTGTTCTAGACAGTCCTTTATGAACTAGTATATGTTGTACACTAAAATCAGTTTCTACGGAATATAAGCTATATTAGAAACCTCCCAGTTGTTGCAGATAAGAAATCTTTTCTACTATCCTTTGCAGTTGGTGTCTGAGTGTTTTCTATGGTAACCTTTTCTAAATGCAGAAACTGATATCAGATTCATAAATTTGTCTCTGGGAAAGATGTAGGAGAGGATATTTAAACTGTGTCATTGTCATAATTCATAGGTGCATGTGAATTGCAAATAGGTTTGTAGGGCATAGTGTGACTGTATTACATCTTTTTAAAGCTGTCAGTCTGCCCATAGCTGTCTGCCAGGTCACTTCATGCTTGCATAGAGTCCTGCCCCATTTTTCAGTTTCAGAGAACAGTAAAATGTCTGGTGTCTTACATTAGATTATTAATTGAATGCCAGTATGTTACTGTGTTCCTGTATCAATTAGCAAACATAATATTGCTTCTGCTTATTTTAATGTATTGCATAGATGTGTGTCATGGTTAGTTTACTGTCTTACTGTAAAGCTTCAATTGGTATTTATTAGGTATGCATACAGTAATAATAGCAATATCCAGATGATGCTGTTGATGTGAGTTGTGAAATGAAGGGATGCAGGTATAGCGTTTTAATTAAGAATAGGACTGTATATTCTATGGACACATACCAGAATTACATAGAGTATTGGGTTAATGCATAAGATGAACATAAGATGGGCATAGGTTCAATTGTCAATTGTGGGTGGAGACCATACCAACCTGTAAGATAACTGATGATAGAAAGGACCAAAATGATTTAGATGAAAAAATATGCCCTTTGCTTCTAAACAGAAATGGTAAAGGAATCTGCATGTTTTTGTTGTCTACTTGTCAATAGTTTTTGGCCATCAGGGATATCTATTTGGCTGTTATTAATTCTGTGAATGCCATTCACCTACTATTGGAATTTGCCTGTCAGTGGTGTCTTATATCAATTGTTAGAACAATTTCCATGTCAGTAATAAGTCTCTAGGTTGTAGTCATCAAAGCTCAGCAAGCATTACCTGTACAGACAGTAGATTGCCTAACTTGGGATAAAAATGCATTACTTACATCACCTATTACACAAAAACTGTAAGTGATGCATGTATAAAGCAAGTTACATAATTTGAATAAATTGCTATGTAAATTGCACCAATTCACATTACTAATAGGAGTAGTAAATGCACACCCAGTATAACCAAGGTAAGTGGGGCATTTCAGCTTGCTACAATGCAGATAAACACATTGGCCTCAATTCACTAAGATCATGCTGGAGATAATAAGGCAAGAGTAAACTTGTCACCATGCAGTGAGAGAGTTATCTTATTTCTTCATTCCTTAAGTTACCTCCTCTGTAGTTAAGTTACCTCCTCTGTAGTTATTTTCAGGGCAGTTAATTAACAGTTTGTCTTTAACTTTAGAATTCTGGAGTTATTTTAATGATTACGAGTTAACTTATAGACAGAAGCGTTAACTTTAGGTTTGCCTGAGGTAAAATATTTCCGGAATACTACATGCCTCATCACCATGATGATAACTCTAGAAATGTTATTAAAGACAGGAGATAAGCTTAGTGAATTGAGGCCAAGATGTTGGATTGCTTCGCAAGAGAGGAAAGATTGCAGTTTTGGTGCACACAACTAAAAACTACAACTTTTATTTAATCCAAATAAAAAGGTCACATAAAACCTTGATTTGCTTAAAAAAATGACACATACAGGTAATAGGCAGTTAGGGAGTGTGGAGGAAAAGACCAACGTTTCACGCTGTAATTAGCTACTCTGTCAATTAGATGCCAGTAAACTTAACATGCACTGTCTGCATGTGTTACACTTACTGTGCTTTGGTGAATATACACCACTATCTGCTATCAGAAGTAGCTTGGCCATCAATTCTATGAAAGGCAGCATATAAATTGTGGCAACATGGCAATGGTTACTCACTCTGGTAAAATCATAAAGAAGTAGTATGGTTTAGGGTGGGAAGCTTGGGTAGGGGTTCGCTTCAGCAAAAGGGGGCCTAATGCATTATTGGTCAGGTAGTGGCATGACACGTTGCTTGTAGCTCCATTTGTTATGTTTCAGATCCTTTTTTTGTATACCTAAAGAGACTTTGGAAGTATCAAGCCTACACTGCATTCTCACTTTGATTTACTGGAAGAAGTGGCAACAAATGATGGTGTGTTACTGATCCACCGACCTACTCTTATATTGTTGCAGTGATTAAAAAAAAACAATATTCTATGCTAGGCATTATCATAATAAAAAAGTATATACTTCCTTTTTTAGGATAGCTTCATCTTTGGAGTGAGAAATGCCACCATAATCCATTGAAGTCTTATTTACTCATAAAAATGGCAGCACCTGAGGACTTTCCTTTGCTTTTTGGTCAGCCTAGTAGTCAGGAAAGAGTCAACAAAGCACGTATTTAATATCAATGGCTGCAAGTGATACGTTAGTGAACCAGTATAGTATGTCAGTTTTAGAAAGTTGCTGATATTCCAGGAAGTCTTTTAATCAAGTGTAATGCAAATATCATAGGTTTCTTCCAGGAGAGAAGAAAGAGATGTGTCATTGTATTCACTCAGCAGTGGGAAATGTAAAGACAGTGTGAAACCCCTTCTTTCAATAACTGTGTTTCACAGCATTGTGACATCCAAATTGCAAATGTAAGAAAATGTATATAATTTCAAACAGCTGTAGCAGGAGAAAAAAAAAAACATTCCATACAGAGTTTCTATAAAATTGTCTGTTTTGTTAAGTTTTATTTTCACCACATACACAACAGCTTTAAAACTTTTTTTTTTTTTATAAAGTAGGGCATGCTCATATGTAAAGCATACATCTTTTTTTTCTATTTCAAGGAAGCAAAATGGGGACAAGCCAAGAGACCACTATATTGTTGTATGTAAATGTTCAAGGTATTTGGAAGTGTGAGGAATGGAGTGATACAAACAAATTGTGGGTCACCTCAAAGGTAACCACTGTATAAACAAGTGGGGAAAACAAACCCAACCCCATTTGGGTTCAATCCAAACTGAACTCAGAACTTCCTTTCTGCTGTAAAAGATACGCAAAAGAATAATAACCTTTAAAGAAAAACATTTCTTTGTTACAACTGATACAAATCCTGCAATAAATCTGCAGTGAGTCTACTTCCTGCTTTCATGGAAGCAGTCACAGGGTTAAACTACTGTGTTTACAAATTATCTGCTCTGCTGAGGTGGCCAGCTGACACAGCTGAGAGATCAAATTACACTGGTGATTAGTCACAGATGAGGGGGAATTACACAGGCTAAACTCTCTAAATACATACAGGGTACATTTCTCTATGTTTTCCTTCTGTCCTGTGCAAGAGTTCAGGTTCACTTTAAGAAGTTGGTCTCTGTAATGCTGGAAACATGAGCTGGCACCGCTCCTCCAAGGATGGCTAATAAATACTGTTGCAATCGATAACACACACTTAGATCAGTTTAAAAAGTGAGGAAGCGGTTGACTTACCTCCCCAGAATGGATGCAAACGGTCTTATTCATAAAAAACAACTTTATGTGGGTAGACCATTTAAACAAGACCATTTGTATCCTTCCTGGGGAGGTAAGTCAAACGCTACCTCCCTTTGTAAACTGATCTTAGTTATTTTTTTACGTGTTGTTCCAAATGTTTTATATACAGGTAGTTCCCGACTTACAAACGACTGACTTACGAACAAGAACGGTATGGATTCTGTGTTTCCATGGGAACAAGTCAAAAAAAAATTCAAATTGGACTTCTAGTTTTTGAGAAAATCAATTTAAAAAAATTCTAAGAAAAAATGGATTTTAAACTTGTATAAGCAGATACAGAGGGCAGAGGTGACACAGAGGGGGGCACTGGAGGCACAGGTATAGGAACAGAGATGGCACAATGTTCCAACTTAAGAACAGATTCAGGTTAAGAATGAACCTACAGTACCTATCTTGTTTGTTAACTGGGGACTACCTGTACATGCACACTTGTTATCTTAGGCCTAGGTAGGCACACAGAGGAAGATCTTTTGTTTCTGTATAGAAGGTGCTTTTTCAGGAGGTGAGAGATAAACCACTTTTAAAGTACTTAGTAGTCCCTTCACCTATTTTTTCTTGCAGCAGTCCAAGGCTGTAGCTGCAGTCTTCTCTGACTTTTTTGCATGTGCTCTGCTCCTCTGTAGTGATAACGCTAAGCTAGGAGCCTGCTGGGAATTCCTTCAACTGGTGGACTTTGTGTTGTGTGGCCAAATTTTCAAAGGACAATGTTTATCTGTAGAAGCTTCTTTTTGATACAAAAGATGTGTATGCCAGGGCTTGCCTTTCAGTATTCGGTGGTATTAAAAAATAATATAAAAATGTTATTTTAAAAATGAAGAAAAAGCGCCATTTAAAGATGAATTATATTTTTTTCACCTTGTAAGAATGCCTTTAGGATAATTTTCAACTGTCCATATCTAAAATAATTAACTGGATCAGTGAGAAAGATGATAAAAATATATTTAAGCAAGTTCTAAAATTAACACACCACTACTATATTAATTGAATCATCTTAATTGCAATCATTGGTTATTGCTGTAATTGAATCAGGCACAATGAGTAAAGTATAAATATAAACCCCTTTGAATAACCACCATATGTGGCCTAAAATCCCACTTAGTTGGACCATGTTAACATAAATGAAGAAATGCTTGTTTGGGTATTAAAAAATAAAAAATTCCTCTTTCTTATATCTTCTTTCTTATATATTTACTAACCAGTTCTATAAGACCAGTTACCTGAACATGGGTCATTCTATAACTGACCAGTATTTCTGGCCAATCCCTTTCTCTGTTTTCTCTTACAAATCCGAAAATTTCTCTGACTGGACATTTCCTAGCACAAAAATGTCTAAGCTTTATGGCTTCTCCAGGTACATTCTACAGTCTTGGCTTCTGGCTTGATGCATATTTCTGTTAATGCAAAAAACGAATCTAAATCTATTTTTACAGCAATTTTGGGAAAGCAAATAACACTTTCAATGGAACATCAGTTTTATGCGAAACTGACACTGACACCCATCTCTAACTCTATGGAAAACAGATCACCCAGTACTGTTTAAGAATGTAGTACTTTTTGTACAACTAAAATAATCAATAGTTAATTTATGAAAATATGGTTTAAAATAAAACTGTTCACTTAAAAGGGAGATTCCACTATTGTTATAAAATTGCTATACACATAGCTTAGTATTAAACTAGCCTCTGTGTTTTATTATATTTATTTTTTTATTTCAATTGGAAACCAACTAATAATTTTAAAGTGGACCGGAACTCTTACACAGGACAGAAATAAAACATAGAGAAATGCACCCTGTATGTATCTAGAGAGTTTAGCCTGTCTAATTCCCCCTCCTTTGTGTCTAATCACAAATTGTAATCTGATCTCTCCCCTGTGTCACAAGACTGCCATGGCAGATAAGGCAGATAAGCTCATTTCAAAGCACAGGCTGTTACCAATATGTCTGAGTCCATGAATCAGAGCTTAGTGTAATTTGCCTTCTTAAAACAGAAGGAAATTTGCAATAATTCAGTTATAAGTGAACATTTGTGGTTACCCACAATGCACTACCACTGAATATGCAAATTATCCATTTTCACCCTTGTTAAGCCAAGCAAACATCCAGAACCACTGGTGTATAGCAAGCCTATAGCTTTACATGTGGGTTTGATATGGCTGTGTAAAACTTAAAGCTATAGGCTTGCTATACACCAGCGGTTCTGGATGCTTGCTTGGCTTAACAAGGGTGAAAAGGGATAATTTGCATTTTCAGTTGTAGGGCATTGTGGGTAACCACAAATGTTCACTTATAACTGAATTATTGCAAATTTCCTTCTGTTTTAAGAAGGCAAATTACACCAAGCTTTGCTTTTTTAGTAGGAGGGCTTTTTGGTTCCTTTTATCCCCCTATAAATTCCTAGTAGTTTGGGTCACCCTGAGCTGCTTGGTTACTCCATGAATCAGGAAGTAGAAACAGTGCAGATTTATTTTAGGGTTTGTATCAGCTGTAACAAAGAGACATTTTTGTTTAAAGGTTATTATGTATCTTTTAGAGCAGAGAGGACGTTCTGAGTTCAGGTCAGCTTTAATAACTTAAAACTCAGTGTGCCTAAAACAAAAGCAAGAAATGTAGACATTTCTTTTTAAATATCCAATTATGTTGCAGAGTGGTTCCATTTTTTAATTATATGCTACTTCTCGAGATTGGATATGTGAAATGAACTTCAGTGCCTTTACTGCACATCTCTTTTAATAAATCACCCAAGTAGGGTTCACTGAATGGCATTTTACCTAAACTTGGACAATATTTTGATGAGGATGCGAAATATCAACAAACAGTACTCTAAATGTAATGTCTGGAAGCCTATTATTGAATTCTTATCATTTTCCAAAGGCCCACTGAGCCTTTCTTATCCATGTTATTCTATCAAATTGGAAATTGTTCTGTGCACTTTCAATTTAAGGGACTTCAGCTCTATGAAGTGAAAATATATTTTAGTTTTGCAAAATGTACAAGAGAAATCCCTTGTGATGGTTTAAGCCTAATTCTACAGCAAGAACTTAATAAATGTAATATTCAACATTTTTAGTACTCACATTCTGCTTAGTTTAGGGTTTTCTTAAAATAATATATGTAGTTATATAAGGACATTGTTGCAAATCAACAGGAATATTATACTTAAATATGTAACCTATAATTAAAAACAACATCTACAGTACACATATTGTACACTTCTAAAAATTTAAATATATACAGTAAACTAGTGCAGTTTAAACAGTACATATGCACTCTCTTATATGTTTTCAACTTGAATTTTATTGAAAAGATAAAATAAAAATACAGGTATATAAAGTATTGAAGATAACCTGCTAAGGTTCGAACAACATTAAAAGTACAAATGGCAAATACAGTGCATAACCCTGGCAAATGTTGACTTAAAGTTACTTTTATTCAACCAGCAAGTAATTTTTTGATGGGAAATGACATAGGCATCTCCCGAAAGATAGGATGATGCACACAAGGCATTATTGTGTAAAAAAATAACATTTTTCAGCTTTTAGTTACATTTGAGCAAAAGTGTCCAATCCAAAACCATTCATACCCTTCACAAACTGTCAGTCTGTGGGAAAATCCAAAGTTCTATACCATTCCAAATAGTCGAAAGCCAAAAGTGACACCTGTGCTGGCCAGGAGGATAGTGAAAGAGGTGAAAAGAGGTGAAAAAGAATCCAAGGATCACCACCATGGCCATCCTGGTGAATCTGGGCTCTGCTGGTGGCAATGTCTCAAGGCAGACAATCCAATGGACACTGCACACTGCTAGGTTCCACAGATGCAGATCAAGGAGAACGCCACTTCTCCAGATAAGGCACACAAAAGCTTGCTAGGTCTTTGCAAATGCTCATCTGGACAAAGAAGAAGACTTCTGTTCTTGAATTGTTTGGTCACAATGATGTTTTCTTCATTTGGCATAAAAAAGGAGAAGTCTTCAACCCAAAGAACACCCTTCCCACTGTCAAACATGGTGGTGGGAATCTAATGTTTTGGAGGTGTATTTCCGCCAATGGACCAGGGAACCTAATTACAGTAAATGGCACCATGAAAAAAAAGAGCAATACATGAAGATTTTCAACCACAACATCAGGCAGTCTGCAGAGAAACTTGACCTTCTGCACCAGTGGGCATTTCAGCATGACAATGACCAAAAACACACAGCAGAAGTGGTGAAGAAATGGAAATGGTTAGCAGACAACACCATTAACATTTTGGAGTGGCCCAGATAGAGTCCTGCCCATTGCTAAAGATGAATGGGCAAAAACACCTGTGGACACATGCAAAAAGCTGGTTTGCAATTATAGGAAGTGTTTGATTGCTGTACTATCCATAAAGTCTTTTATATTGATTAATGAGAAGGGTATGAATAATTTTGGACTGGACACTTTTTGCTCAAATGTAAATAAACACTGAGAAATGTATTTTTGTTTTTTTCCCCACAATAATGCCTCTTGTACATTGTTATTATCTTTGGGGAAACACCTATGTAATTTCCCATCAAAAAATTACTTACTGGTTGAATAAAAGTAATTTTAAGTCAAAATTACCAGGGGTATGAATAATTATGGGCAGCACTGTACATGGGAGTATAACAAAGGATAAACAACATCACAGTACAATTGGTCAGGAACTCTAACATGTGCTAAGAAGAAGAGCTCCTGTGGGAAGGGACCAGGAACTGCTAGTCCCGGAAGGCCTAGAAATGCTGCACCTCACAGGATATCTAAAACAAAACAAAAAAAAACTAGGATGTCCCTAACCTCTCTGCTTTGAGGCATGTGAATTACTGGGGTTCAAGACTAACCCAGACCTGAGCCACTAGGATAAACTAAATATCTGAAGGCTTACCCAAAGTGTACAAACTTTACATCAAAATATAGCAAGAACTAATGAGAAACTAAAAGAAAAGGTAGAAAAAGTAAACAAAAAACAGAGAGTGAAAAAAATGAACAAGAATAAACAAATTAGGAAAATAACTAATATATGCTTCTGGAAAAAATATACAAAAAATAATTAGATACACCAACAATCAGTAGCCCTTAGATAAGACTAAAAATTCAGGAGAGATTATGCAATACCTCCAAGTGGACCAGGGTTTGATGCAACACCCTTATGAATCATTTTGTTGCTCTGGAGCAGTAGGATATAAAAAGGAAGAAAAGAATCCTGCCATGTTGGCTGCACAACCAGATTCATCAAATTAATAATTTTATTGTCATAAAAGTTAGTTACATCTTCAAAAACACAATTTAAAATCAATTAAAATTGTTTCAACACCCAACAAACAAATGGTCACCCCCATACCATGTAAGATATAGAAAATGACCAGTACCTCCTGCCTCACTCCCAATGTCTACCTATTCTCTGCAAGCACATGAAAATGGGATGGGGGCCATCCTAAATGAAGACAGCAGGGGCATAAATGCATTATTAAAGTGCCTTTACGCATGGCCAATTTGGAAAGATTATTTTCTTCTTTTTCATATTGGCATTGTTGTCCTGCAGCTTGCATGCCTGCAATATTATGGTTGATATTATGGGGTGCAGATATGTATTTATAGTTTCTTATGTAGCGGGGAAGGGACAACGATGCATGACAAAGTAGCTTCCAGTGGGAGAGATAAGGAGAAGAATAATTTGCTTGGCTAACATGATCTGTCATTCTGGATCTTTCAGTGATGCACTGATGAGGCTGTACACATGCTAGATTCTTGCAGAAATGGCTCTGGATGGCAACCTTAGCTGGAAACCTTTTAGTATATATATGAGGCTTAAGTAGTGTACAAAGCAAGTCACCCAGAAGCTCCCTTCTTTTGTGTAATCTCAATATATACTTTATACTGTATATCAAAGTAAAATCTTCTCACAGTTGGTAGAACTGTGTGCAACACACATTTTTTATGTTAACATAAATGATAATAAGCAAGTAGAGAGTGAAAGAAAAGATTTGACAGGATTTTGTACTTAAACGTTATAATGGTTTGCCAAATTTATTGGCATCTATTTGGATTAAAATCCAAAAGGATTTCAGTAATAAAAGTATATTTTTGTTTTAAAAGCAATTATTGCTAGTCACTGAAGACAATCTTTTATTTCAGTCTACTGTGAACATCTTTTTGGTGACAATTGACTGTAAATTCACAATACATGTCAGCTGTGTTCTATGGGTAATTTGTGTATTGGCATTCATTTAAAGCAGTAGTCTGTCATACTCATATAATCACAGTTGATGCCAATATATTTATTTTCTAAATGGCCTTTAAACCAGGGCTTTGATTATTCCATGTTCCACTACTGTGATGCTCACAGAGGCAAGTTTTGAAACAAGCGTCTACAGTCCATTCCAGAAACACTGTGATAAACTTTCTTAATGTAAATCTTGTAAACTCACATACAGGTAAACCAAGTGAAATGTGTGACTTAAAACTGTTGTTTAAGGGGAACCTAAAGTAATTGTTAAAAGCAAGTTTAACTTATCTGGGGCTTTTACTGACTTCCAAACCGATCCTCTGGTCCCTCACAGCAACCCACTTTTGGTTCCAGCGACTCAGCGAATTGATGGCCACTGTACCTGCGTGGCCCTGGTCACTTTGCACTGGTCGCACACATCCTCGATCATCCTCCCACCACCAGGAGTGCCCTGCGCATGTGCTCTTGGGTTTCCTTTAAAGACACTTTCTTAATGCATAATAAACACTAGCATTTTAAAAATATATGCATTCCTTTATTTCACTTTTTGCAAGATGGAAATCTTAAAGGAGCACTATAATGAAAAACTGTAAAATGTACAACACACATTTTCCCCAGAGTGCAATGCACCATAAACATTTTTTTCCTTTATTGCTGGGTTCAGAAGGTTGAAAGATTGGACAAATCTAATTTCAACTAGTCAATAAGGGATTGTTATTATGTCCTTTATTCTTCACCAAAACACACCCTGTAATGGATTTTTACAAAGATGCTGACCAGTTTCCCTACTGCCCACTGTTTTGGCAGTTAGACTGAACAACAGTAAGTGCTTTTGAAAATAAAGATCCCCACATGGGGGCATGGGCCGGTCCACAACCTGTCAAATTTGTCATATTTTTAATATGTATGCAATTAAATAAATGACTGAACATGCAAAATATCTCTTTATGCCCATGAAGCCAGGCTTACATCCTTACAGGATGGCTTTTTACTCTCTTTTGGCCCCCTTTACTTTCCTAGTAGTTTTGGTCAACCCAAGCTGCTTGTGTATTCTACAATAGATAGATAGATAGATAGATAGATAGATAGATAGATAGATAGATAGATAGATAGATCCTACTTACAAACTGTAAGAATCAAACTGTAAGAAATTGCAACTGCTCAATTTAATATTCATATGTGTTGTATGTTTGCATCATCTTCCACCAGCAATGCTGTCTGTAGGTTTTTTTCCACATGAACGGAATCAGAACACTGAATTGTTGATGTTTATACACAGTGGCTAATGCTATCTTTTCCCATGGAATTTGTTGCATGAAACATTCAATTTCAATAGGATGGAATGCAAAGTGTTTCTGTGTTGCATACATTTTATGCAGCTTTGCACAGTTCTCCTTCTCCAATGAACCATTTTGTTTTTACCATTATTTTATAGTACAAATAACCTAATATATATCTAGAATGGAAATCTTAGATAGAAAAGAACAAATAAAATAAAGCAAGAAAAAAAAATTAATGTAAAAAGAAAAGGTAGAAAGGTAGAAAGTGTAGAAAAAAATTAAATTGTGTTAAAATAGAACCAGAGAATAGAGAATCCAGCACATTAACAAGAGAATACAGATAAAAAAAAAAGGAAACAAAAAGTTAGAAATGTGAACCTTTATGATAATTAGTGGAATGTAATAAATTATTTCAGGAAAACTATTTTTGCCTTAATTCTTCTGGTTCAATTTTCAAAAATGCTTCTTATATCTATGTGTTGTATATATGAAGAATTAGGGTTAGGTTATATGAAGAGTAGCCTAGAGTATGATGTCATGCAGCCTTCTGCCCCAGAGTACTCTGGGAGATCTTGTGATATTTATGCTCACTTCCTAGAGGGGGGGCAAAATATTATGCAGCGATTCTCCTTTGCCAGCAGTAAAGACGCCAGAAATTCTGATAAATGTAAGTCTCATGAAACTGTGCTTGCTCATGCTTACTAAGGAGAAAAGGCCTGTTTGCCAGACTTTTATGTTGTTCTTGGAGGTATTTATTTGATACTTAGATTACCTGTGTAAGTCATCTCTTTTCTAAACTAAATGATCCCAGTTTCCCTAACCTTTCTTGGTAAGTGTGAGCTTGCATATGCTTGATTAACTTTATTTTTGTACCTGTTCTAAAACATTTCCTGTATTGTGGTGTCGTAACTTTATTCCATGTGTCCTCAAAAGTGGTTTATACAGATGCGTTAGGAAGTGCCTTGTGTTTTATACCACTTTCTATGCATCCAGAAACTTAATTTGCTTTACTACAGTATAGCATTTAACACAGTTGTATATATACAGTTACATTTTACCAACAGGAGGCCTTATATCAGGCATCCTCAACCAGGGTTCCTTGAGTACTCTGCATGGGTTCCTTGGCATGTTCCTCCATCATGAGGGGTTGGGGGAAGTATAATAGAGAGCACAGTATAATAGGGAGTACTGTAAAAAGAAGCATTAAATTCAGAATAATAATGAGCACATTAATAGAAAGCACTAGAATAAGGAGACATTATAATGAAGAGCACTGTAATAGGGGGTAGTAAAACAAACAGCCACACCAGCTTTTAAAGTCCATGCCACCTGCAAAATAAATTCAGGGGTTCCTTGAGATCCAAAAATTACTTGCAGGTGTTCCTTGAGATCCAAAAAGTATTTGAAGGGTTCCTCCAGGGTAAAAGGGTTGACAAAGGCTGCCTTATATCATTCCTATATGCCTACTTATTGAGCCCCAGAATTTATTTGGGTAGTAAATATTTTGCAGCACATACCCCTCCATACCACCTGCGACTGTCATTATAAACAACCTCGCTGTGTGGTATATCAAATAAGTTATCAAGTAATATTGTACAAAGTAAGCAATATTATAAATTAAGTTATATTTAGTTATATTTTGTAAAGTTCCTCTTTAAATCCTCATGATGCTACTACATAAGTAAACAACATACTGTATATAAATATGGTTAAATCTGTAAAAAGCCATGATCTGTTATAAAAATCAAAGAAAAATATTTTTTTAGCAAAGGAAAACTGCATGTTAATATTATTGATAAAAAGAACAGTGTTTTGTTTTGGCTTTTCATGGTACCACGTACAGATTTATTACTTTCTATTTATTTTCAAAAGGCCAGATGGGTCATAACGTATTGCTATCAATGCACTGTATACAACAAGTTTTAATATTTGATTTATTTAGCATAATTTGTATAACTATTCTATTTAAACTTTTGTTACTGTCAGTTATGCTCTTTATATTCACCGTGGGGGGGGGTTCATTATAAGTAATTTTGTTGTGTTTTTCAATGACAATAACGTGCTAGGAGTATAAACCAGTTTACACAACACCAGATCCTCTAGGTCTGTTCATTTAGTACGTTATCTCCAGCAATATTATTCATACTATCATTGTAAAGGCCATTTTATGTTTTTTTAAGCACTATGTAAATGTTATGTGCATTATGGCATGGACATTGTGCATATATTTCTATGTACACATTTTCACTGTGCCATGAACACATATATCCTCTTATCTAATATGCTGGATACATAAAATCCTATGAACTGTCATATGACCACACATAGGATATTTTATGGCTGCTTTAGTCAGATGGGGTTGCAGTTTAAAGTGCACCTGAACTGACATGATGAGATAAACATAGGTACATATAGTACAATCCTACTAAGAAATTGTCTGAAGTCGGGGGGCGCATGCGCGGCGCGATCGAAGATGGCCGCCTGATCTCCGAGCTCCCGTCCTGGCTCCTGCGCCGCTACCGATAGCAAACAGCAGCACACTTGGAGATCGTTAGCGACGGTGTGGTGAGATTCCGGAAGGTCTACGGAACAAATCTATGGGCGGCAAGCGCCGTTCCGGGCGGAAGCAGAGCCGTGCACTGGACCATTACTTCCTGAGGCCTAACCCTCCCTCACAAGCCGAGCACTCCAAGATGGCGTCCAAAGCGTCCAAGACGGATCCAGCGCCCGAGTACATCACAAAAGAGGTATTGGAGGGGTGTCTAGCAGACCTGCATAAGAGGGTGTCACAATCCATAAAGGATACAATAACATCAGCCCTATCCGACATCAGATCTGATATTTCTATTGCGCTTTCGCGCACATCCACCCTTGAGCAAGATGTAAGCTCCTTGCAAAGCAGGTGTACATACCTCGAGGAGGAAACCGCTAGATTGACAGACTCAGTGGCGGCCCTGCAAAGATCTCAAGAAGACAGTGAGAATAGGGACCGTAGACAGAACTTACGCTTCAGAGGGGTCCCTGATTCAGTTCGTCCTGCAGACATCAAGCAGTACCTAACTAATCTCTGTGAGACTATTTCACCAGAAACTCCAAAAGAGATGTGGCGATTCGACAGGGCTCACCGTGCTATAGGCCCCAGACCCGCTGGAGCCCCACTCCTCCGTGACATTATTGCACGCTTTCACTTTTATGAAGCCAAAGAGAGTGTAGTAATGGCAACCAGAAATATGACCACCTACAACCACCAAGGTACGGAAATACAAATACTAAACGATATTTCCCCCATTACTTTAGCAAAAAGGAAGAAACTTAGACCTGTCACTCGGCTTTTACGAGAAAAGGGAATCCCTTATCGGTGGGGATATCCCTTTAAACTAATCGCTACTAAGGAAGGAGTGGTGCACGCCATCTCTGATCCAGAAGATTCTGGAGATCTTTTAAAAGGTCTCGGCCTGCGTCTCCCAACCCCGGAACCATCTCCTATCAAAGCTTCAGACACCACACATTCTCCAAACCACCAATCTAGCTCTCCAACTAAAGTACAAGATGACTGAACTAGGGTGCCATTTCTGTGATTTCTACAAGATATGCGGAACGCGGGGACAGGGGGGATTTGCTTGTTGATCGGATGTGGCCGGTCGAGCAGTGTATGTTTCCCCTTTTGTGGTGTGAAGAGGGTCACACCCAATCTGAGTTTGTGTTAAACTCAGGTAAAAAAAAAACCTAAACATGTTATGCTCTACCTTTTTATACTATATATTCAGGTGCCAACAGGCAGAGCTATTCCATTAGATAACAGTATACAACGTGCTCTTTGTTTTTTCTCTATTTTTTTCTCTCTTTCTTCACCTATTCTTTCCTTTCTTGAGTCGGGGACTCAACCAGTCGATAAGCAGACTATGGGAGGGGGCGACCCTGGGGATCCTGTGTTTCAGTTAAGCAGCCTAATCTGGGACGATTATGGTTAAATTTTTATCATTAAATGTTAAGGGACTCAATTCAATCAGAAAGCGTTATTTGGCTCTACGTGATCTGGAAAGATCAAAAGCAGACTTTATTTTTATGCAAGAGACAAGATTCTCTAGCCTTAAGCCAGGCTTTCTGAAGAGCAAATCATATCCTGTGACGTATTTAGCTAGCTCACAGTCCAAAAAAGCAGGAGTAGCCATCATAATCCGCCATTCATGTCCCTTTTTAGTGACTGATGTCTGCAAGGATCCTCAGGGCCGCTATCTGATCATACGTGGCTCACTGCACGGAATTGACATGATTGTCGCCACTATTTACGCCCCAAATGAACATCAAACATCATTCCTTGAAAGATACTATCAAAAATTTCAAATATGGGTTGTGCAAATATTGTAATTGGGGGGGATATTAACATGATTTTTTCTCCTACTATGGACCGAAAATCTGGCTCTCGTCCGCTCAACTTTAAAGCTATATGCTCTGCTTCCCGTAGATTTAGAGACCTCCTAAAGCAACACGGCTTACTTGATGCTTGGAGAATACAGCATCCTCTCGAACATGATTACACCTTCTATTCGCATAATCATGGTACGTTTACCAGAATCGATCATATTTTTATTTCCCCCTCTCTTCTCTCTTGTCTAACAGATTCTCACATAGGACCCATATCATGGTCGGACCATGCTCCCATTGATGTCATTCTAAATATGACCCATTCTCCCCACATACCCTCAGTTTGGAGATTAAACGATAGCATACTTACAAATGAAGAAGTGGTAGAAGACATTACACAATCATTGCAGGAATTTTTTTCAATTAATGATGGATCAGTTATTAGTAAAGCAACCATATGGGAAGCCCACAAGGCTACTATAAGGGGTAAATTCATTTCAATACTGTCCAAACGCAAGAAGGAATTTAATTCTCAGCTCTCGGCCCTATACAGCAAATTAATCCATGAAGAGGAGCAGTTCAAAAAATCCCCAACCTCTGCAAGGTACAATCTCCTTGAGAGCATTCGTAAATCCATCTCAGATCTTCATTTTACTAAAATAGAAAGAGCTATATCCTTCACCAAACAGTTATTCTATGAGAAAGGGAATAAAGCACACACAATTTTGGCCAAGAAGTTGAGGGGGATGAGAGCCAGAAACACGGTTTTCGCATTAAAAGACAAAAAGGGGAATATAAGGTACGATCTTAGGGAAATAGCTTCCATATTTAAATCATATTATTTAGCCTTATATAACCTGCAGCAAGACAAAAGCACACCTCAGCCTAGTCTAGCTCAGATGAATAATTATCTAAGAAGCTGTGGACTTTCAAGATTATCACCAAGTCAGGCAGCTTCATTAAATGCTCAGATCACATTGGAAGAAGTCAGAAACACCCTGAAACCCCTGAAACCACATAAGGCGCCTGGTCCGGATGGATTTACGGTGGCATATTATAAAAAGTTTGCTGATCTTCTACTCCCTAAACTAACAGATCTATTTAATGCTTTTACTGATCGTGAGCGGATCCCGAGCTCCATGCTACGTTCTCATATGGTAGTAATACCTAAACCTGATCGTGACCCTTTAGACTGTAAGAATTATAGACCAATATCCCTCATAAACACAGATCTCAAACTATTCTCTAAACTGTTAGCAAACCGATTATCAGCTCTCATGCCATCGTTGATCCATCTGGACCAGGTGGGATTCATTACAGGACGGTACGCTGGAGACAACATTAGACGTACATTAAACATTATTGATTATGTTAATCATTACAAAATTCAGTCACTTATATTAAGTTTAGACGCCGAAAAAGCGTTTGACCGCTTAAACTGGTCCTTTCTGTTTCAATCCTTGACTTTTATGGGGATATCAGGGAATTTTTATCACACCCTACAAAAATTATATCTCAATCCATTAGTAGCACTTAAAATTCCATATACAGACCCCAATGATTACTTTTCCATTTCTAATGGAACACGTCAGGGTTGCCCCTTGTCCCCTCTGTTATTTGCGCTTTCCATTGAGCCTCTGGCGGCCAGGATAAGGGGCAACCCTGACATCAGGGGTATCTTAATTGGGGATCAGGAATATAAAATTTCGCTCTTCGCCGACGATGTGTTGTTAACAGTGAGCACCCCGTTAATATCCCTAGCATCTTTAAAGTCAGAACTTGATCTATTTGGTTCCTTTTCTAATTACAAGGTTAATGATTCAAAAACAGAGGTTCTTCCTCTAAACATCTCGGACCGCCAACTAGCCTCCACGATGATGGGATACCCTTACAGATTACAACACTCCTCTCTGAAATATTTAGGCGTAAATATCCCTAAACACACATCCCAAACAGTTCAATACAATATTGCACCCATGATTTCTAAGTTAATGGCAGATTTAGCTAAATGGGAAAACTATCCAATATCATGGTTTGGCCGAATGGTCTCATTTAAAATGAACTCCCTCCCTAAGTTATTGTACCTAATGTCAGTTATGCCACTAAACATACCCAAACATGCCTTTCTCCCTTTACAGCGAAAGTTATTTCAATTTATCTGGCACCATAGACCACCTAGGATAGCAAAATCAGTATTGACACTTCAGCGAAAACATGGGGGACTCTCGGTTCCAAACCTTTATAACTACTATGTAGCTTGTCAACTACGTCAGATGTTAGCCTGGACTTCCAAATTTCCTCATGCCTCTTGGTCACAAATGGAATTCCATCTTTTTTCATCATGGCACCCTAGTTCAGCTTTATGGACCAGTTCTAAAACTATACCACAATCAGCAAGAATATTGTCCTCCATCACGAACAATCTACATCTTTGGAAACTACTAAGGAAAAAAATAGACTTATTACCACAGAACTCAATCTTACGCCCGGTACTAGGGTCTCCTGATTTTGGTCCCGGCTTAGCTTCCTCTAACTTTTCTGGATGGCACCTTCATCATATCAGGTTTATCGAGGACTTACTGGACCCTTTTGATAACAGATTGCTATCATTTGATGCTCTAAAAAGAAAATTTCGGCTGGACAACTCCCAATTCCTCCAATTTATGCAAATTAGGAACTTTTTACGTTCCTTATCACCCTCCTTGATTTTTCCTAAGCAGTCAGAACTTGAGCATATTTGGGAGATGGGCCCTCAACAAAAAGGCCTAATTTCATTGTTATATACATGGGTAAATGATCCTATCCGTACCAATCCTAGTCTTAAACATAAATATATGTCCTATTGGGAGGAGGTATGGCGTACAGAGTTAACAAAAGATTCCTGGTCCAGGTTATGGGTTAATGCAGCCAAGACCTCCATCTGTGTAACGACAAAGGAAAACATTTATAAGATCATGATGTTGTGGTATAGAACTCCTGAGTGGTATCCCAAGGTCTCCCCACTCTGTTGGAGATCCTGTGGCAATGTAGGATCATTGCACCACATTTTTTGGTCCTGTCCTCACATTGGCGCATTCTGGGATGAGGTTATCCTTCTCATCCTACAGCAAACGGGAATTTCAGTCCCCAAAGATCCCTGGATATGTGTATTGGCAAACCAATGCCTAAAATTAAGGCTCACACCCAGAGGTTACTTAATCATTACCTGTCAGCAGCTAGATGCCTGATATCAAAACATTGGAGGGACCAAAATGCACCCACAATACAGGAGTTCTTGGCTAAATTATCCCACATATATAGAATGGAATTACTTACAGCTAAGATCACCGATAAACATTACCAGTTCGATAAGATTTGGGGAGAAACCACTTTTCACTCCTCAGTCTGATTGTAAATTGGCACTAACATAGGAGCCCCCGACTCATTTTCCTATCTTCTTATTTTCTTTCTTGTCTTTCTTCTTTCTTTCTCTTTACATCGTTCTCTATCTCTTAGTAGTTCTATAGTTCAACTCTTTCTTCTCCCTTGATAATCTTTTTGAAATCAGAGTTTGCATTCTGGAGGGATTAATCTGAGTACTGTAAATATGTCATAATATGAGGTCTGTGTTGTGTAGATGTGTGAGCTTCTCACACCCAACACAGAGAAATATGTTCCTGCATAATCTGTAATGACATTGATTTATGTAAGATCTCTTTAACATGTAATACTCCAGATGTTGTTCTATGCACTATAGTATAATTCTCTATAACTGTTGTTTTGTACCAGAAATGTTTCTATTATTCTCAATAAAAAATTTTAAATAAAAAAAAAGAAATTGTCTGAAGTCCCTTTCTACAGTATTTTCCTGCACTATAATTGTTAAAAAAAACTAGTGTTGTTATCAAGGCCAATAAGACTTGTCAAACAGCCTAATGTCCTGAAAAGTAAATAAGAGTAAAGTAAATGGCAAAACACTTCTATTTGGTCTATTTGGTTGACTACTAACATTTTAGAGATGAAAAGTTCTTTCATATGCTGACCCTTAGTAAATTTTAATTGTCATACCAACGGCATCACAGCTAAGAAGTGCATATCAAATGCTTTTCATTTCTATGCTGTAGTCCAAATGATTTTGCTTCTGCTCATACAGAGAAACCATTACTGTAGTTAAGATTTAAAAAAAACCTGAATCATGAGTAATATGGAATTATTCCTATTTTACAAAATGCAATATTGCCGGATGGCTGACACTATCTGAATCATGATCCAGAATTCGCTGACAGAATTCACATTCTTGATGCAGACTCACAACACTAAGGGCAAGTTCACACAGGCTCCTGCTCGGCATCTCAGCTAAATGCTTTTCTGCACGCTTGTACAACAGTACCAATGATGCCCATTCAATTAAATGGGAAGCACTTGAACAAGCGCCACACCAAGCGCCAAGCCAATGAAATATCCGTGTGAACAAGTGCTGAAGCCTCATACACACTTCAGATTAATGCTTGATCAGGTAACAATTTGAGGTCCTATGCTGTTCCAATGCATCACTCACTTGTGATGCATTATTTTGTTATGGAGGGGGGAGGAGCGACAATACACAGCATGCAACCGAGTGGCATCCAGTGGGCGGTGTGATTAAGAAGACAATGTGCTCGGTGGTCTGTCAGGAAATGTACACCACAAGGTTGTCTTTATCTGCCTGTACGTAACTTAAGGCCCAGTGCACACCAAAAACCTCTAGCAGATTTGCAAAACGCTAGAGGTTTTTGAAGCAGATTTCAGAATGATTCTAGGCATGTTTAGAGAGGTTTTCTAAACATGTCTAGCGACTTTTGGGGCATTTTTGTGTAGCAGATTACAAATAATGTTACAGTAAAGCTGTTACTGAACAGCTTCTGTAACAAAAACGCCTGGAAAACCACTCTGAACCGCTCAGAGCAGTTTTCCACTTTCCTATAATTTAACATTGAGGCAGAAACACCTCAGAAATCAAAAAAATGCTGCAGCCCCCGAGTTTGCATTTGTGGAAAAAACGAACCGCTCTTGTGTGCACCATCCCATTCACTTTCATTAGCCAAGCGGTTTTCCTCCTGCAAGCGTTTAAAAGAACGCTCCAGAACCGCTCCGGTGTGCACCAGCCCTGAGTGTTTGCTTCTGTTATTGTTTAAAGAGAATAATTGATGATGATATCCATTAATGATTGAATTAAGTTTATTTCTCTATTACATTTATAAAGCACCCTCTAGATATTGGAACCTGTTTGTGTTTAGAAAGCCACCATTTTGGATTTGTCATGAGCAAATTGTTCCCCTAACATGCAAATTGAAAGTCATTCAAATCCAGCAGCTGCAGATCAGTTAGCCCTAACTGGCTAGTTATAAACAGCTATCTGAGTGAACATATCAGGAGATTTCAATTCTCATGTCTATTTGGAGATTGTTATGGTTGTTTCATCAAATTTAGAGTTGTGTTTTAAGGCCCGTACACACCTGTGACTGATGTCGCCCATTAGGATCAGGATCTGATTCCTCGGGCAACATATACAGAGGTGAAGTCAGCTGTATAGCTGACAACATGTTCAGTTGCTACGTGAGGGGGCTCGGAGGGCTGACTGATAGAGCTGGCAGACACATACCTAATTACCTAATTATGCCTTGAATAAATGCATTTCACTTTTTGCTTCAAATGCTTTCTCTTGAAAATTCTTAGACACACACAAATATGCACACGTGTGCAGGCACACACATGCAAAACACATGTACACACATCCACATATATATATGTATTTTTTTTATTCTTGTTTGCATCTCTGCATTTTTATGCCTCTTCCATAGATTTGAGATGTTGCAATTGAAAATTTTTAGAAAGAGCTTTAGAAAGAGCTCTGTTGTACTTCTTTTTATTTGGGCAAATCCTCTATATCTAAGTTCATCGCTGCTCTGTGTGTGCATGTGTTTACATCCTTTGTGAGCTATGCAGCCAGCTCTGACTGTCATTGTCCTATTCACTGAACTACTGAATTACTTTTAAGCTTTAATTTTAAGAATGAATAACCTCTGTCTTGGCAGATTTTCCAATAGCCTATTAGTTGGCTGTACAAGAACAATCCATGCTTGTTATGTATATTCCTGAGATACAATGTTTGTTACATATTTTCAACAAATGTGTTCTCATATCTGAAAAGACAAGTTATAAGCAAATAAATGATTACTTCTGAGGTTCATCAACCTGAATATAAATCATTTGCAAACTAAACCGCTAATGTTATCTGTGCATAATTATGTGTATTACTATTGCAGGTCTTAGTGTGTAAATTCACTTCCATCGTTACAGTTGTATCTTTTTATCTTCTGTTTTGTTTAGAATTTTCCTTGACATCCATAGAATGTTTTTTCAAAGCAGGGCTTCTGTGCACACAAAGTGAATGGATGTAGCAAGGAGAATTATCAGCAAAGAAAAAAAATACATTTATGCTTAGGGAACTCTTAGATATTCATGTTCAGGCTAGCATGAAGTGGAAGCAATATAGGAAAAATATAGTACAAATCCTAGATAGTCCTACTTGATCCTATACCAAGCATGGGAAATTGAACTTCAGCGGTTCCCAAAAGCCCAGTTTACTGTATTTTCTTATGACTTGTTGATGCCTTATCAATACATAATAATAATATAGACATAGAACCAGCCAAGCTAATATATTTGGTAGGTCAGGGTAGATCTCATTTCTGGGTCTTTGATGACCAACCATTCCTTGTTCTAACCGTGCATGTTAGAACAATTTAGTTGATGGTTAACATACAGCAAAGTCATTTAAAACAAACTTAAAGTGAAAATAAACTTATCAGATAATTTATTGTATGTGTAGTACAGCTAAGAAATAGAAAAGAAAATACTCTCATTTTGTTTTCCAGTACAGGAAGTGTTAAAAAACTTCAGTTGTTATTTCAAAAAATAAAGGTTTTCTGAGCTATTCCACTCAACTCGGGGCAAATGCAGTCCTACTTCTAAAGCACTTAAACAGCCAAGAAACAGTAAGATACAGCTTGAGATAAGGTTTTACTGTAGGACAGTTTACTACACATACAATTCTGTGGCCCATATGCAATTCACTTTTTCTCCCGAGTTTTCTCCTAGGAGATCATTTTTCATTTTTGATTTAAAATAATTTTTACCACTTAGCAAAGGAAAAAATACCAAAAAGTAAGTGAAAAAGTACTGTCAAAATTATTTTGAGTATTTGTTTGCTTGATGGTAGTGTAAGAGGCAATTTATTTACAAGTTGTGAAAATATAACTTGGGAGAAAACTCAAGTGAAAAAGTGAATTGCATATGGCCCTGTATATCATAGAGTGTTTTTTTTTGTTTTGTTTTTTTGCTTCAGGTTTGCTTTAACTGTTAAAGTTTAAATTTGGGTACTGGATATTACAGGAACTTTTTTTATTGGTTAATTGCATAAAGTTTGATGGTGCATTTTGAATGTATGATTGTCGTTTCACACACCAGATGATGTAATACGGAGAAATAACAACCTGTCCCTATATTTGTTTACAGAAGATTATGTAATAAACATACAGCAACCAACATTTGATATGCGTAATTCAAATATAAATTCAAATGCTTTTTATGTTACGTTAAGATGAATTGTAAAATAAAAAATAAAAGGCTGTGCAAATATGTTAAAAGATTGAAGGTCTGAAATATGCCAGGTCATTTACCAACAATTTTTAATACATTAGAAGAGCACATCTGTGCTTTCAGGCACCAACTATTTTGTTGATTACTTGATAATAGAAAAAAAATATAAACCAAAAATACACTAGCTGTAAGGTTCTGTAGCTTGCTTATTTTACCTCCTTCCTTACAGATAAGCTAGAAAACATTTTAAATACTTAAAGGAGCACTATGGCAAAAAAAATGTAAAATTTAAAATATGGGTACACATATACAAACAAGAAGTACAAGTAAAATGAGCCATAAATTACTTTTCTCCTATGTTGCTGTCACTTACAGTAGGTAGTCGAAAGCGACAGCTTTTGGACTAGTCCGTCTCTTTATGGCGGATACTCAGTGATTTATTTATTTTACAAAAGCACTTATCTGCTTATTTTTTATAGAAATAAAAATATTTGTATTGTGTGCTTCTATTGTAGCATCTTAGACACAATAAACTACATGACAAGTAACATCAATCAATCAATTAATAAATTTCTTCCTTTTTAGCGCTATATTTTCTCTGTATATGCTAAAGAAGCAGTCTATTTGACTTGACTAAATTCACAAGCTTACAGATCAAGGCAATGTCTGTTGTATCTCAATTTTCCTTAGTACCATAATCCATTGTATTTTGATCAACAAGATTGGAAAGGACAACATGTTTTAAAAACACTCTGGTTTGTTATGTGTAAACTTTGTCCACCTTACTGTATCAAATTTTATGTTAACATAGGAAAATGAGCAGTAGAGTAGACCTTTTAACTAATGTAGGTTGATTCTTGTGGAAAATTGTCCTAGGTATGATTCTATTAGTTGCTTAAGCTGTCAGCTAATCACTCATTTCTTCTTCTCTGTTGGAGTTGTGGATAAGTTGAGTCCTCATGCATATAACCATTATTCACTTCCAATCAATTAATGATTCCATCCAATTGATTAGCCATTAGCTAATCAATCATTTTCTTCTTCTGTGATAGAGTTGGGGAAAAGTTGAGTACTTGTGCACGTAACCAGTATTCACTTCCAATCAATGAATGATCCAATACAATTGAAAAGGCTGTAAATTATTTTGCTGATCAATTGGTTGTTAAGTAGTCAGCAGTGGGAGTAATTATCAATCATTTCGTACATGTCATGCTGTTTGGATGTGGAAGCAATTGATTAATGCTATTGGACAGGAGCAGGACAGGAGCAGTAAACATGCTGAAACGTCCAGGAACAAATTACCGGACAGCAACACTTTTGTAAAAGTGTATGTTGATTTGGCATTTATGTCCAAATAATGTCCCAGTTAGTAAATGATCAGAATGGACAAAACCATTATTTTATTGCCTAAAAGCTTTATCAGGGGTCTGTTTATCTGTAGGGATGAGTGCACAAATTTCACAGGAATTCTGCATTTCAACTTTTGTTTTGTATCAGAATTTCACAATTTCACAGAATTCGGATTTGTAAATTTGGAAAGATATGCCATTCAAAAAAGGTCTGCTGAGCATGCTCGGGGTACATGAATATGAAAATTCTAAGTAAAAAAAAAATTAAATCATGATTATAACCCATTCTAAAAATGTGTGCAAATTTGCAATAACCATTTTTAACAATATGCATAGAGCAAAAATATATTTAAAATAAATCACAATTTTGCGATTTCATAATGCAACCTCTGAATCCACAAAATTTGTTTTGAACTGTGTGAAATTTTTGGAATTTGGGGAGATTGGATCTCATTCCAATTTAAGGGCAGCAACCAAAGGCTGTTCACTGTTTCTTTATACATATTGACCCCAATATGCACCCATTTCAGTTTCATGAAAGAAATGTTAGCTTTCTGTGCTGTTAGATGTGGAGCAGTTTAGCAGAGAAAGCTTTGTGGTAGTTGTTTTTGTTTGTTTGTTTGTTTTTTTGTTTTTGTAAACTAATATATTACATTACCGTATATCCTCGGCTATAAGTCGAGAAATTTAGGTCAAACTAAATAAAGAAAAGTTGGGGGGGCCGACTAATATTTGAGACCTACATATTTAATTTGTGGGGGAGCCGATTGATCTGTATAAATTCCAAGTTCATTACATCCTGTCACCCACATTATATCACCTTCAGGGGGTGGCAGGGGGCCGCCGATGTCTTTTTCAATGTTTAAGTCTGCCCACCTCTCTCCCCCATTCTTATGTGCCCGGCTGCCCGCCTCTCCCGTTCTTATATGCAGAGTTATTGCAGCGGAAAGTGCATATCGATTCCACCGCCGGGCGCCGTGTTTATCTCTTCTGAGTGGTTCATCATTAGCGTCTCTCCGGCAGCTCTTGGTGACATCATCGGGAGCCGAGAGAGGAACTGTATGTGAGGCACACAGAAGAGATAAAGCAGCGCCCGGCAGTGGAATCGATATGCGCTTTCCGCAATAACTCTGCATACAAATGTGAGAGGCGGGCACATAAGAACGGGGGAGAGAGGCGGGCACACTTAAACATTGAAAAAGACAACAGCAGCCCGCCGCCACCCCCCTGAATGTGCTGTAACGTGGGTGACAGGATGTAATTGACTGTCACATCAGTCAGGTCCCCCAATCAGTTTGCCGGTGCAAAAACACATATGAACGGGGAGAGAGACATGCATTCTTGATGGGCATCAACAAAGACCTTGGCGACTCCCCTATGGTGTTGGATTCTAGGTGGCAGCATGTAATTAATAATTTTATTGTATTCATTAGGGGTCAACTGTACATGGGGACCTGTAGGGTTTAGTGGCTGCATTTGGGGATATGGAAGGGTACAATACTTTTTTTTTGCAATGAAGCTATTTATCCCTCCTGGTCCCTAAGTGCAGCGAGTAACTTTCCTGGGTCGACTTATATTTGAGGCAGTAAAAAATTCCAGCTTAAGAGGGACAAATATTGGGGTCGCCTTATACACGGAGTCGACTTATAGGCGAGTATATACAGTATTTGAACATCAGTGACGTTTTCATGAATATTAAGATTTGTAAAGGATTAATTGTAATATTTGCCATTGTATTGTACTTTGCCATTTTAGCCTATGACCTAGTTTAAACTCATAGCATGTTTTAACTAGGAGTCTATAATTAAACCACATGAAAACCATAATCAATTATGTGAAAATAAGCTGGTATAATAGTCCAAATCTTGTGTGATCATGCAGTGGCTATGCAACAGTTTTAACAGCCCCATATTTCAAAAGTCCAGAGAAGCCACAAATACTGGTTTAGGAAAATCATGCAACTCACTAAATAAAATAGACACTAAGCTACAAGTGTATGCAAAATTTAGATTTGTATTTTACAAAAAGCCCTAGGACAATTAATCAGCTGCTGCATTAGCAACCAAAAATACCCTTAATTTCAAGTTATTCATGTTATTTTGTCCCTATTAATTATGCTTTATTAAGCCATTAATTACATTTATGATGTTATTTGTATAGTAAATTTAAGCGACTTTGGCAAAAGCAAAATTCAGGATATGAACTCAGCACATTATAAAAACTATTGACATGTATATGATGCAGGGTAAAATCATCATTGTAATAATATAAAATGTACTTACTTTTTAGAAAAGCTGACTCACTACTTAAGGTATTTATTAAGCATATTGTTAAGGTCCATATTTTATTACTGTATGGAGCAAATTCATGACTATACTTTTATTAAGTAGTAAAGAGGTCGGCACCACTCCAAGCATCAGGAAAAGCTCTTTTATTGCATCACCATTGTGGCTTAACAATGACAAACGTTGTTTCGGGCATAGCCCTTTTTCAAATTGCAATTGCAACTGTTGCAATTTGAAAAAGGGCTATGCCCGAAACAACGTTTGTCATTGTTAAGCCACAATGGTGATGCAATAAAAGAGCTTTTCCTGATGCTTGGAGTGGTGCCGACCTCTTTACTACTTGAATGCTTTGAGCACCTCAGTGGACGCAGAGGTGAAGGTCGAGGCACACTCATCTTCTTTCTGGTGTGGAGCTCCTCCTGACTACAGAGTGTATACTTTTATTAAGTTAGCAGTTATACTGACATCATCATATTACATCCAACAAATCCTGTATAGAGAGGTTACGATCAACAGCAGTAGGACCTTGTAGAATACACCATTAGGAATAAGATCCCCATGTGCCTTCTCTCCTGTGAAGCTGAGAAGGCTTTCACTGGGATTGATTGGACCTTCCTCAGCTTGTCCCTTATGCAAATTGATTTAGGCCCTGTCTTTGTTTCCAGGATTATGGGTCTCTATGTCATTCACACCGCAAGGGTCAGAGTTAACAGCTTAATATCATATCCATTCTCCATTCTGAAGAGACCCGACAGGCTTGCCCCCTTTCTCCTCTTCATCATATTATTGTCCTGGAACATCTAGTGATTGCCTAAAAATCAAACCCCTTTATCACTGGCATTCAGACTGCCTCAAATAATCAAATACTCTTGTTATATGCAGACAATCTATTATTGTACATTACCCACCCTTCCACCTCTATACCACAAATACTGGAGAAATGTGGCTCCTATGGGGCCATGAGTAACTTTAAACTCATGTGACTAAAACCGAAAGTGTAAATGTCTTCTTGCCCCAAGGAGAAGCTCTCAACCCTTAACAGTCTTTTCCCTTCCATTGGCAATCTGTTTCTATTACATACCTCATCATGCAGATCCCTGTAGACCTCAGTAAGCTGTTTATGTTAAAATACTCCCCATTTCTTACCCAAATCACATAGCATCTTCAGAAATGGGAAGGGGGCCTCCCATTGTCATGGATATTGTGTGTGAATGTCCTCAAAATAAATGCTCTCCGGTTCTGCATCCTATGGGAGCCGGCTTGGGGAAATTTGTTACAGAGACTAAACGGGCAAAAGCATTCACCCTTACACAGAAACTCTTGATTTCCTCCTGGTTGCAGGAACACAATTACCAGATATTATCTAATTGGTACCTTGTCTGGTGAATCTGGCAAAGATTTACCCTGATGCTTCTGAGCTATGTTGGAGATGAAGGACCACCCCTGGGATTCAGAACATATATGGTGGCGGTGTGGAAAAATACACTCTTCATAGCAGGATATATCAATGCAATCACTCCTGAGGCTGCCCTCCTCTCAATGTTCCCTGGCTCAGTAACTAAAATCTGAAAGTCTCTATTTTTGTTTCTTCAGCATGCATGGTGTTTTCCATCCATGAAATTCATGACCCCGGCGCATATATCTAATTGGGCAGTTGCACTGAATAAGATAATGCATATGGAGCAGTTGGTGGCTTCTGATGACAATAGGTTGGAGGGGTTCCTGAGTACATAGGTAGTGTGGGTGGACTTTTGGGAATCAGACCACTTCATAGCCAAAGTCAACAAATCACCAGGCAGTTCAGGATGAGGGGAGGGGCTAGGGCAGGGATGGGATGGGTCTCTAACTACTTGTTACCTGTCGGTCTACTCCACGATCCTTAACACTGGTGGAGCCATAGTCTTAAATGATAGGAGACAGTTGGGAAGAGACCACTTACTCTTGCCGCAACTTAGTTGGTTGGGTTACCTATACAACTGTATATATATTTCTTCTGTTATGAGATTTGCTAGGAGGTGGGACATTGATACTTGCAAGCAATTTATGTTTTTTGTTTTTGTTTTTTTAAGTCATTCCTTTTTCTTTTGATCTAATCTTATCTGTATGTTTCTTTTTGATTAGTTCATATTACATCCATTAGAAGTGTCCATTAAAAGTAATGGCTAGCTGCCTAGTAATTCATTACTGAGTTTCCTTTTTTCCTGGAATACTTGTTCATTTGTATTTGCTAAAACTAGCCTAGAGAAGTTTGCATCATTCTAGGTGTTGTGTGAAAAATTGTTAATATCTTAACCCCCCTGGGACTGCCTAACTCCAATGGGCGTGGCTGTGGCGGCGGTCCCAGGACTGCCTAATGGCGATTGGCGTCAAGTCCTGGGGCTGCATTTTGCAGGAGATCGCACGCAACTGCCCGCACATCTCCTGCTTGGGGGGCAGAGCTCCACCCGCCTTCAGTCTCTGAGCGGCTATCGCTGCTCGGGAGACTGTTAGACGGCGAAACCATCGGCTTTACAGTTAGTACAGTACTGCGAACAGCAGCAGCGCCGTACTGGGGATAAGAGAGCGATTGGCTCTCATAGGCAGAAGCCTATGACAGCCGATTGCCAGGATTGGCTGGCTGGGGGAGGGGGGAGGGGATTGAAAAATAAACAAATAAAGCCATTTTAAAAAATATTTAAAAAAAACAAACATAAATATTTATAAAAAAATAAAAATAAACAACTTTGGGGCAATCAGACCCCATCAACAGAGAGCTCTGTTGGTGTGGGGGAAAGGGGGGGAATCACTTGTGTGCTGTTTTGTGCAGCCCTGCAGCTTGGTCTTAAAGCTGCACTGGCCATTTTAGTAAAAGTGTGCTTGGTCTTTAGGGGGGTTTACCACTGTGGTCCTCATGTGGTTAAAAAAAGGGTTGGCACCTTTGTTTTTCACCACCTTCTGTGTGTGTTTGTACATGTGTGTTTTACACAAATTATAAACAGATTTATAGCTGATGTCAAATAAGTGTTCCATTGTATGTTACAGAAATGTGTTGAAATACTGAGGCAGAAATGGACAAAGTAAAGGGACCCATACACACTTCGGTTTTCCCAATTTCCTGGCAGATTGAATTACACTGATCAAATCTCATGGGAATGTATTCCCCCAAAATGTCCAATCCATTGAATGCCAATTGATTTTCACCAAAAATCAATCAAAGTATTCATCAGACAGGGTGGAGAATCTAGGTTAATTATGGGCAGGGAAAGAGTGGCAGTAGATCAATGACTCATACTGTTGCACTCCTTTGGGCAGTGCAAGGCTGTGATTCCCTGATGTGTGTGGTAGGAATGAATTCCTCTCCAAATCAGTTCCGATCAGAGAAGAATCAATCCATTTGTTTGCTTTTTTTTATAAAATAGGCCTGATAAAGGAAGGCATAGAAAAATGTACACAGCAGCAGCAGCACTGCCTTTCTTCATATTTGGCTGTCTGGAAAAGAAATCTTCACTATACGACTTCTGTTTTGATCAAACTATGCATTCACTAATTGTGGATACTCTAAGGCCTGGAACCCACCTGGAGCGCTTTTCTGAGCGCTTTGTGATTTGAAAAGCTCTTGCTAATTTAATGCTATGGGTGTGATCCCACTGGAGAAATGTGATTTTATGAAAATCCCCCATAGCATGCATTAGCGCTTACAAAAGGCTTCTAGTAGGTTTAAGCCCTTAAGCATTTTTGAGTATAACTCGATGCATTTCATGGGCTTATGAACAATACTCAGAGCATGTCTGTCGCACAATTTTTAGTAAATTCATAGGCTAGATTATTAGCTAAATCAGATTCCAAAACATTGAGTTGAACAATATACCAGAAAAGGATTTGTTTATGTAAACTGTTCATAGGGCTGTCAATTCAGTCAGAAAAAATTATATAAATGGTGGTCACCTCAATCTTGGCTGCTGTATCACTAGCTACCCAAGGAATTAAACTTTCATTCAAAATGTGACAGATGAATTTTCATCTTCGCACATTAGAGCTCTGAAGCACAAAACAGTCCTCATTAACTATCACAACTTATCTTTTTCTCTAAGTATTTTCATAACTTCTTTTCAGCATCAATCAAGCTAAAAGATAGTAAAAGTAAGGATAAGAACAGCGAAATTAGACTTTATTTAATATAGAAATATGTTTTTGTGTGCTAATTAGTTTGCTTTGATTTGAAAACTGAATTATAAGTAAGAAAAATAAGTGATTGATTAGAAAAGTTTCGTGCATTAGGGCTGAAGTCTCATTGTTACTCTAAACTGAAGCTCCTGTATCTACTTTGTGAAGACTTGAGACATCTTGGAAGACTTGGTGCTTCTTTGAGAAGCCGCGATCTTTCTGAAGAAAAAAAAAGTTTCCCTTCCTCCCTATACTTCTTGGAAGCGAGTGCTCGCTTCCAGGACTAAAAAAAAAGAATTACTGTGGCCATCTTGTGGCCAAATAGCAAAACTACATCTACATACATTTTTTCTTATTAAATAAACACACAATATTACATTTAAAATTAACTGCTTACCTCCCACACCAACAATTATTTTTTTTTTCCATTTTTTTAATATTGCCATTTAAAATGCATTTAGAAAAAAATAAATCTTAGCAAAATGTACCACCTAAAGAAAGCCTAATTGGTGGTGGGAAAAACATTATATAGATCAATTCATTAGGATAAGTAGTCATAAATTTTTTGGCGAGTGAATGGGAGGTGAAAATTGCTCGGATGCATAATGTGAAAAACGACTGAAGGCTGAACTGGTTAGACAGGTTAAAAAAAAATGAAAAAAACAATAAGAATTTATTTTCTATCTAAAGGGAATGAAGGAATCACAGAAGCTGTCTCAATGAAAAAAAAAAACAAAAACACAAATATCATCATTTTCAAAGCGATTAAAAATATCCTCTTTAAAACTTCATTGAAATGTTAATCCACAGTGTTAATACAGCTGAGCTATTTCACCTTATGTTTCAGCTATTATAACTATCTACAAGTTTGAAAAGAGACAAGTGAGGCTACCTTAGGGGAAAAAGCTATAACAAAAGTACTTTGCAATTTAAAAATGGTAATATCATAAGAAAAAGTATCACTTATTCTCCAAGGTCACCTAGGAAATGTTGGCCAATATTAGCGTGGATTAAATGGTGCTCTCAGTTAGAGATTTAAATATATGACCTTAATCAGAATCCTTCCAGGGAGTCTGCTCCCTGGAGTCAATATCCATTGTGCTTAATACAAACTGCAGCTTTCACTATTTTGAATAAACAGATTTATAATATCATTTTCAATTAGCAGATTTTAATTTGTCTGAAAATAATTTATTTGCCACAAGATTTTGTTCTGATAGCATGCGCTATATTTTTAATTATCTGGGACAAAATTGGATGAAATACCAGAGATTTAATCAATGACTATATCCATTTGCCAATCTTGACCAACCACTATTAATTAAAATATCTATAAATCTTGGAAAACTATTTTGTTTGGTCCAATTTTGTTTAGACGTGCCGAAGCAAAATAAATTATTTATGTCTGTTTTACTGCTAACACATAAAACAGAAAGTTAAAAGCATAATATTTTACAATCTAAGAATTATTTTTTACATTTTATTTTATTTGTAAGTTGTCTTTCCACAGAGGGATTTTGCTAAAAAGAGATGAAAAAAAGCCTTCACTTATTCTGAGCCGCAGGTATAAAAGTGATATTTGGTTATTATTAGCTATAATCTTCTGTCTAAACCAGATTATACAGCTTATCTTAACCTCTTCAAGACTAAAAATACAGTATTTCATGTCTTTGTGCCTAGATAACATTTTTCATTTTTAAATTTTTATGGCCAAACATTAATTCTATTTATTTGCTGTACTATATAAGATGTACACTGATTTTAAAGGGACAAATAAGGTGTTTTTCATGGACGGTTTTACACTTAACTTTGGTGTTGTGGTGTGATGCAATGCTCCTGTCGCATCGCAACGCAAGTCCAAAAATGACAAACATATGACGGTGTGACGGCAGGGTCATATGCATAGGCCCACCCCCTCACTCAGTTATGTACTTCCTGCAGGATAGGAAGTATGTCATTGGGATTCCTGTTGTCTACACATGTGCTCTGAACCACACTGTGCTCCCAGCGATTAAATTGCTGTGTCGCCCATTGACTCCAAGGATTTCTGCCACCGTTGTGTCACTGCAGAAGGCATCAGTTAATGTGCTGCAACTTTGCTTCAGCTCAATGGCGATTCAGAAGCTTCCTGCACAACATGATGCAGTAAGTGTAAAAGGCCCTATAGACTTGCATTGCTGTTGTGTTACACTGTAGTCAAACAGGATAACACAATGCATACTTTAAAAATATCAAAATATCAAAAGGGGCAAAATGCAAAAATCAGCTATCCCATTTATTGGTGCCACACAACTTAACATATTGTCCTGCTTGTCTCAGTTCCTGGGATGATATATATATATATATATATATATATATATATATATATATATATATATATATATATATATATTTATATAGCACACAACTTGAACTCACTATGTGATCTCAAAATATATGTTTATACTGTACATTTTCCATGAATAAACATTTTTTTTCTTCTATTGTAAATAAAGATCTGTAAATGCTGCTAAATGTGTTTTATTTACAATATCAATATTTAAAAGCAATTAAAAACATCCTCTTCAAAACTTCATTGAAATGTTAATCCACAGTGCTAATACAGCTAAGCTATTTCACCTTATGTTTCAATTATTATAATTCTACAAGTTTGAAATGAGAGGAGAAGTGGGTCTACCTTAGGGGAAAAAAGTTATAACAAAAGTACTTTGCAAAGTTAAAATGGCAACATCACAAGAAACACAACACCCAAATAAAAGTATGGATTAATGTCTTCACAACTGAAGGTTGTTTTCCCCTATGGATCATAACCATTCTGACATTTAAGTTATGTCCCTATTTAATCAGCAATAACTTTATCACTAGTTATGACAACTTTTTACTTTGTAATCTACACCAGGGCTGTCCAACTCCAGTCCTCGAGGGCCCTATCCATGCCAGTGTTTAGGATGGACAGATAAATGGAGAATGTGCTCTACTTGATGAACCACACCTTTCTTGTTTCAAATGTGCAAGGACGGCTTGAGGACTAGAGTTGGACAACTAATGTCTGGATTGTGCATTTAACCTCCTGAGCGTTACACCACTCAGAAGGTTTTGTATGCTCAGGAGTCCCCCAGGTGAAAACTAATAATAAATATGATCAGAACATATTAGCTAGCACTAGGCTAGCTAGTATAGGTAGTTGTCACCCCCGATCGAGAGGGTATCCTGGTCCACACCGCCTGTCCTCCTTTCACCATGCTGGGTTCTTGTCCACACTATCACACTTGCTGCCATCTCTGGCGGTTGGTCTACTTTCTTTTCCACTACACCTCTTCTGGGGTCTTCCTTGGCCCTGTGTATCTTGGGGTCAGTTTCCCATTGGCCCCTCCTTCTCCATGCACACACTCCTTGCATACTTTGCACACATCTTTGCACTTTATTTGCTTAAACAGCACTGTTTATTTGCACACAACACTTTACTCACCTCCTGCTGTTACTTATGGTTGATCTATTGAGTTGAGGACAGGTGATTTATTGTATTTATTATATTATTCCACATTCTGGGCTCATTCTGTGTGGTACCTGGAACCCGTTGTTTTTAACTGTTTTTATTTATTGTGCAATCTTGTATCATATAATAAAGCTCTTTTGATTTTTGATAATTACATTGTGGAGCAGTTTCTGTGGGGATTATGCCTTTTGCGTTTGTGGTCTATTAGTCACCCCCGATCCCTTCCAAACCTCCTGATCCAGCCACTTATACATTACCCTGCACAGCTCCGCTCTTCTCTATGAGGATGATCGTACATGACATCATGCGCAGTCCTGATCCTCCCCATAGAGAAGACCAGAGCTGTGCGGGGAGGCTGCGCTGATCGCTGGTGCCAGGCTGGGTAATGTATAAATTGCTGGATCGAGGGATCGGGGGTGCCGGCTGCCTATACTAGCTAGCCTAGTGCTAGCTAAAATGTTCTGATCACATTTAATCTAATAGGTTTTACCTGGGGGACTCCTGAGGCAGTTAAAACTCCTAGAGCGGCATGCCCGACACAGTGTTGGGCATATCTCTGAGGAGGTTAAAGTAATCCTGTTACTTTAGGGAGGGCAAAAGTTAGATACTTAACTCAGTAGGGGGATCCTCCATAGGATTCCCACATTTTCCTGCAAACCCCTGCTTGAGGCTGACACCCTCTGCTTGACTCCATGCTACTGTGCAAGTGCAAGTCAACTGCGTCTGTGCAGTGCAGCCATGCTCCATTAACAAGCCCTTGCCAGCAAACTTTGGGTTGCCAGCACAGGAATGGTGAGGTGCAAGGGGGCAGAGGAAGCTTCAGAATTATCCAGAGGCTTCCCTACTAAGGTAAGCATTCCAATTGGGCACTTCTTTTGCTTCAGGTGTACTTTAACATTCTGACAAAGCTCTCAATAATTATGGCAGGTTGTAAGTAACATGATTTTAGCTGCAGCATCGTGCGTGGTGTAATATTTTAAATTGGAAGCATTTGTCCTTTGTACACATTATTGATCATATTAACAAAAATGCAATTGAAATATTGGATTTAAAAAGTTTTTGTGTTAGCTTTGGTAAAGAAGTTATGTTATTGAGGCATGTTAGAAGCATGTGCTTGCGACTGCTCCTGACTTGTGGTCTGACCTGGATAGATTCATATTCTACATATCTTTTAGAACATGATAGATTTTTCTATCATTGAATAGCTGAATGTGAAAATATCACAGAAGCATTGGGAACTTTCATTTCAAGTACAGTATGTATTAGAAAGGAATTCCTGATTATTATCCGAGTTACATTAGCAAACTGTATCAGCACCCGGCATGTAGGAAATAGAACGCGACATGCAGGTTATCTCAAACACATTTCTCATTTTTTTCTTGTATGCATCAAACTTGGAACATATCTGGTTGTACTGTAATTTACTAATATCATTAATAAGACTTTTTAAACTTTTTTTTTCATTTACATATTCTTACCATTTTATCCTTGTATTCTTTGTTATGCTATTTGTCCTTTGCTTCCCATTTTAGCATTTCTTATCTGAGTGACTGATGAATGCAGTAATGCCTTTGATTGAATTATGTGAAAATCAAATTCTAGGTCAAGATGCTATGGTGCTGAGAATCAATCATTTGCCAACCATGTTTCATTCATATCAGATAATAAAAATAAGAATATAAAATGCATTGAATTTTTTTTCTGTTAGAATCAGGACAAAAGTTTCTGTCTCTGGATTTCTGTCAGTTTAGATTGCAAGCCCAGCTTTAAGAATATGTATATTGTCCCTCCTTCCACTAAACTTGTCAGTGTGGGTAAAGAAGGCTTTTGTTGTAGGGAGGATTTAAGAACTTTGCAGCCCCCTTTGCAGATTAAGAGTATTTCAGTTGGGTCCTAGTGCAGGGAAATTTTTAAAGTGCAATCACAGTCATAATGATCCCTCTGCTCCAATATATTAGCCACAAAACCAAACAGTTTTAAGTGCTTAAAAGGGTTAATAGGTTTTCACTAATTTTCAGTGTGCTGCATTAGGCTGCAGCGAGGTTGTCAGGCTGCTGAGCCGTTGATGTTTTATCTAAGGAGATAAGGTTAATTCTTGGCAGAAAGCTTCAGTTTGTGAATTGATAGAAAGTTTTTTTTTAATCAGGAAAATATCTTTGTGGGGTTTACCAAACCTCTGTCTTGCATAACCTCCTCCTCCTAGGAGTTCTGGCTCACCATGAGCTTGCTGGGTAGTCTGTAACATTGTGGTGTTTACATATTGAACTGGATATTACATTATTATGCAAGGTTGAAACTTCCATAGTAGTGCTTTGACCTGGGTGAATTGTGATTTACACGCAAACAACATTACTTTGGGGCAAAGGCAGGTAGAATATGTATGTAGCTGAAAAAAATGAATTGGGAGACTTTATCTGTCTGCTATCTTGCATAGTGTAATATTCATGTAAGGCTGCACACCGTAATAATAATAACAATAAAAATAATAATAATAATAAAATAGAAGATTGCAGATGAAGGATAAAGAATTTTTTTTTGTGTATAAGTTTTAACTCTTAGTTAGTTATGTAGGGTGTCAGAATGACCCCAGTCCCCCCCCTCCCCAGACCTATTTGTTTAGGAGAAGGCATAAATTTGGGGTTGGCCTTATTGTTGAAGGCGGCTCCCAAATATCCCCATAAGTGCCCCCACTTTCCTCAGCATGATAAATATGCAGTCAGGCTGCCATCCTAGCAGGCTAATGAATGGTGATGTAATAGAGAGACATGCATGCACATGCACAATTCCCTTGCAATAGAGAGTCTAGCTGCATGCTACGATTGTGTTTAACACTGTGCCTTGGTTATCCTAATACATCTTCATTGGGTCAAAACTGATTGGGGGCTTATTCTTTAATGTTTTAGTTTATGATGTTTTAAATGTATTCAGGTGTTTTTTTACTTTACAAAATAGTAAGATTATCTGGAACTGACAGACAGCTATGTATAAAAAAGTCAAAGCATATCTGAATTCGTAGCCAAATATCATACGTGAAATCATTTGAAAACAAAACAAAAATCACTCCAAACATGGTGAACATTGCTGTTTATACATAGCATGCTGACCATAAATGATTGAAAATGGGAACAGCTCTGCTTGCTGCATCTGTATGTTAAATCAAAGAACAGGTCAGTGTTGCTATCACTGTAGATTTTTACTTGTCTTCACAGGTGAAGCTTGCAATGAATCCCTAGCTCCCACAGCAGCATAGCAGTCCATTAAATATATGTTACGTGCCAGTGTGCAGAGTGTAATATTGCTGAGGAGTAATGAAAAAAAGATAAAATGCAGTGCTGGGTAAAGCTTTTTTTTTTGCTCTGTGATACACTGAGAGCTGTCTTGGACTATCAGATTTTTTTTTTTAATAAAACATTTTTACATGTGCTGTATAGACCTGTGACGTTTCACTCTGTTCACTTCAAAACAACCAATCAGATGCAAGGGAATTTAAAAATAGGAATTTTTCAACACATGATTGTCAGAAGTGTGCAGTGAACAGCCTAACTGTTATTTGCTGTATATTTCCTTCAGTTAATCAAGTGTCTTACTTGAATATCGATGCTCACAATATTTATATTTCTGTGTTCCTACTGCTTAATGTATGCTAATAAAATGACCCCTCTAGTTATATCAGCGATTGCCAATCATTTTCCAATACAGCAATATTTGCTTATAATATTCTTTGAAATCCTCCTGAGAACAGTATTTACATAGTTTGCTTGCAAAAAAGACATTCAGCCATCATATCCAACCAGGAAAAAAAATATAAATAAAGTAAGCATCAGGTAGCTTTCTCTTCTGCACCCTTATATATCCCACTTGATCCAGGGGAAGGAAAAAAAAAACCCTTATAAGGCTTGAGCATTTAAAACACTGTTTATTGCGGATTTAAAGCACACCTGAACTAAGAGGAATATAGAAGTTGACATATTTATAATAATATATTTATAAATGTACTTTGTTAAGAATGCAAATTGCCTGGCTGTCCTACTGACCCTGTACCTGTAATACTTTTTTTTAAAAATAATCTGAATAAGCATGCAGATCAGGTACTCTGACCGATATCTGACTGGATTAGCTGCATGCTTTTTTCAGGCATGTGATTCAGACGCTACTGCTGCCAAAGAGATCTGCAGGGCTATCAGGCAACTTGTGTTCTTTAAAGAGAACCCGAGGTGGCTTTGTATAACGTTAGTGGGGCACAGAGGCTGGTTGGGCACACTAACACCAGCCTCTGTTGCCCCATGGTGTGTGTCAAAGACCCCCCTGCTCGCCGCTATACCCCCGCAATGCTGGCGACACGCAGCGTGTCGCCAGCACAATGTTTACCCTAGCGCTGTCTGTCAGCGCCGCTCCGCCGCCTCCTCCGCATCGCCGCTACCCGCCCTCGTCCCTTCCCTCACGCTGATTGGAGGGAAGGGACGAGGGCGGGTAGCGGCGATGCGGAGGAGGCGGGGGAGCGGCGCTGACAGACAGCGCTAGAGTAAACATTGTGCTGGCGACGCGCTGCGTGTCGCCAGCACTGCGGGAAGGATAGCGGCGAGCAGGGGGGTCTTTGACACACACCATGGGGCAACAGAGGCTGGTGTTAGTGTGCCCAACCAGCCTCTGTGCCCCACTAACGTTATACAAAGCCACCTCGGGTTCTCTTTAAAAGCTTTATGCCCTGCATATAACTTAGCCTTGTCATTGATGATATCCAAGGGAAGTGGCGTAGTAAAAGTTTCTTAAACTAAGTTTGAAGTACACTTCATATAGCTGCCTCCATATCCCTCTGTTCCAGTGTACTTTAAACTTAGTTTAATAAACTTCATTTACACTCCCCCCCCCTGCTGTACCATCAATGACAGGGGTAGGTTATATGTTAGATATAGAGAGACAGAGTTCCAGTCCCCCTATGAGAGACTGAAAACATGAATTAGAAAATCTACAGAGCACAAATAGGAAGATAGATAGCTGGCAGGTCCTTACTGGTGATGGTCATGTCTAGGAGAGCTCATGGACAACTAAGTGATGGATATGTAATTCTCTGATTTGCTAGTCATGATCATGTGATAAAGCAGGATGTAATTACTGCAAATTAAGGCAGCCATACACTGGTCGATTGTCACCAGATCGACCAACAGATAGATCCCTCTCTGATCTAATCTGATCAGAGAGGGATCTAATGGCTGTCCATACACTGCACACAGATTTTGAATTGATTTCAGCATGAAAACGATTCACAATCTGTGGAGCTGCCACTGCCTGCTGCTCCCAGCAATACATTACCTCTCTGCCGGAGCGAGTCCCCGCTGTTCCTTCTGTCTGCGCTGGGCATCTTCTCTTTACTTCCTGTCACATACTATGACCAGCTGAAGTTCAAACAGTAGAGGGCGCTCTACTGTTTGAACTTTCCCTGACCCGAGGGGACAGGAAGTAAAGAGAAGACGGTCAGCTGGGTCGGTCATTGGCCAATCAAATGCCGCTATTGACGTGCTCCCGACCTGCCGGTGATCGAGAGAAATTTTCAGCCAGGACAGATCGACGGGATCGAACAATTTTCGTATGCAAATTGGTCGATCGGTCAGTGTTTGCGTTATCAATTTAACAGAAGATTTGATCATAGTGATCAAATCTGCTGTATAGACCTTTGCAAATCTATCAGTTGATCAAACAAATTGCATGCTTCTCCATGAGTTCTCCTAGACATGACCATCACTAGTTCTTATCAGCACCCAATATATATGTACAAGCATTCAATTTATTAAGCAGATTTTTTAGGTTTCCTTTAACCCAGTTTTATGTCATTATAATCAACCACACAAAGCATTTTACAGGATCCCCCCACCCCACTCCACCCTTTCTGTTATGCAGCTGGCTCCATCGCTTGCTGGCAATGAAGACAGCAGTCAAAAATGTTCTGTCAAAACTACTAGCTGCCAAGAGATGATTTGCAGCTATTTCCAGAGACAAGTTAGCTGGAAGCAACAGTAATGTCAGAAACTCTTTACAGAAGTGAAAGCAACTGGAATTTTTCTAAAGGACTTTTTTTTTCCACTTTGCAATTGATGTTATTATCACGCGGAAATTGCATTTTATTGTACACATTTAAATTAGAAATCATTCTTTCTAACTAAGCTTATCCATTAATATTAGCAATGTGATGGAGAAATAATTTATTTTATGCTAAAAGAACATAAAAAATAACATTTGTGTAAAGCTTTATATACAACTTACCAAGATGATGTACACTAAAATATGAGTAACAGCAGGCAAATTAAAATATGAATCATCATGCCAAGCAAAATTTGACCTAAATAGTTTTTAATGCATATTAAACTGCTTATGATGACTGCCTATAATTGTTTCACAAGTCATTTTATTTATGTGAACTTACAGTCAATAGCCAGAGGTTCGAGATGATTTACAAATCTATTAAAGCTTAGCTGTGAAATGTATATTTTATTTGATGATGTGTTCTTTTTTTCCCAACATTACTTTTGTTAATAAGCAATAACATAATTTATATGAATGCAATTTGCTCTGTTTTTTTATTATGTTGTATTTTTTTTCTGTAAGACTGGCTTGAGAAAGTTTAATAATTTGTAGCTGATGTTATAATTTACATACAGTAAGTCAAGATAAAGCCCTCACTCTCTACCTTTTATATTGTATTGCAAGGATGTTATCTAGTTACTGCAAAATGGAAGTTTTAAAATGTCCTGTTTTTGCACTTTTCAATGCATAAAGGATATTTTAAAATTATCAGTAGAGTTGGGCCGAACGGTTCGCCTGCGAACGGTTCCATGCGAACTTCAGTGGTTCGCGTTCGCGTCCCGCAGGCGAACCTTTGCGTAAGTTCGGTTCGCCCCATAATGCACATGGAGGGTCAACTTTGACCCTCTACATCACAGTCAGCAGGCCCAGTGTAGCCAATTAGGCTACACTAGCCCCTGGAGCCCCACCCCCCCTTATATAGGGCAGGCAGCGGCGGCCATTACGGTCACTCGTGTGCTGCCTGCGTTAGTGAGAGTAGGGCGAGCTGCTGCAGACTGTCTCTCAGGGAAAGATTAGTTAGGCTTAACTTGTTCCTGTCTGGCTGCATACCTGTGCTGTGAACCCACCACTGCATACCTGTGCTGTGAACCCACCACTGCATACCACTGCATACCTGTGCTGTGAACCCACCACTGCATACCTGTGCTGTGAACCCACCACTGCATACCTGTTCAGTGAACCCATCACTGCATACCTGTGCTGTGAACCCACCACTGCATACCTGTTCAGTGAACCTGCCACTGCATACCTGTTCTGTTCAGTGGACCCGCCACTGTATACCTGTTCATTGAACCCACCACTGCATACCTGTGCTGTGAACCCACCACTGCATACCTGTTCTGTGAACCCACCACTGCATACCTGTGCTGTGAACCCACCACTGCATACCTGTTCAGTGAACCTGCCACTGCATACCTGTTCTGTTCAGTGGACCCGCCACTGTATACCTGTTCATTGAACCCACCACTGCATACCTGTGCTGTGAACCCACCACTGCATACCTGTTCTGTGAACCCACCACTGCATACCTGTTCAGTGAACCTGCCACTGCATACCTGTTCTGTTCAGTGGACCCGCCACTGTATACCTGTTCATTGAACCCACCACTGCATACCTGTGCTGTGAACCCACCACTGCATACCTGTTCTGTGAACCCACCACTGCATACCTGTTCAGTGAACCTGCCACTGCATACCTGTTCTGTTCAGTGGACCCGCCACTGTATACCTGTTCATTGAACCCACCACTGCATACCTGTGCTGTGAACCCACCACTGCATACCTGTGCTGTGAACCCCCCACTGCATACCTGTTCTGTGAACCCACCACTGCATACCTGTTCAGTGAACCCGCCACTGCATACCTGTTCTGTTCAGTGGACCCGCCACTGTATACCTGTTCAGTGAACCCGCCACTGCATACCTGTTCTGTTCAGTGGACCCGCCACTGTATACCTGTTCAGTGAACCCTCCACTGCATACCTGTTGTGTTCAGTGAACCTGCCACTGCATACCTGTTCTGTGAACCCGCCACTGTATACCTGTTCTGTTTAGTGAACCCGCCACTGTATACCTGTTCTGTTTAGTGAACCCGCCACTGCATACCTGTTCTGTTTAGTGAACCCGCCACTGCATACCTGTTCTGTTCAGTGGACCCGCCACTGTATACCTGTTCAGTGAACCCGCCACTGCATAGCTGTTGTGTTCAGTGAACCAGCCACTGCATACCTGTTCTGTGAACCCGCCACTGTATACCTGTTCTGTTTAGTGAACCCGCCACTGTATACCTGTTCTGTTTAGTGAACCCGCCACTGCATACCTGTTCTGTTCAGTGGACCCGCCACTGTATACCTGTTCAGTGAACCCGCCACTGCATACCTGTTCTGTTCAGTGGACCCGCCACTGTATACCTGTTCAGTGAACCCGCCACTGCATACCTCTTGTGTTCAGTGAACCTGCCACTGCATACCTGTTCTGTGAACCCGCCACTGTATACCTGTTCTGTTTAGTGAACCCGCCACTGTATACCTGTTCTGTTTAGTGAACCCGCCACTGCATACCTGGTCTGTTCAGTGGACCCGCCACTGTATACCTGTTCTGTTTAGTAAACCCGCCACTGTATACCTGTTCTGTTTAGTGAACCCGCCACTGCATACCTGTTCTGTTCAGTGGACCCGCCACTGTATACCTGTTCAGTGAACCCACCACTGCATACCTGTTGTGTTCAGTGAACCAGCCACTGCATACCTGTTCTGTGAACCCGCCACTGTATACCTGTTCTGTTTAGTGAACCCGCCACTGTATACCTGTTCTGTTTAGTGAACCCGCCACTGCATACCTGTTCTGTTCAGTGGACCCGCCACTGTATACCTGTTCAGTGAACCCGCCACTGCATACCTGTTGTGTTCAGTGAACCTGCCACTGCATACCTGTTCTGTGAACCCGCCACTGTATACCTGTTCTGTTTAGTGAACCCGCCACTGCATACCTGTTCTGTTTAGTGAACCCGCCACTGCATACCTGTTCTGTTCAGTGAACCCGTCACTGTATACCTGTTCAGTGAACCCACCACTGCATACCTGTGCTGTGAACCCACCACTGCATACCTGTTCAGTGAACCCGCCACTGCATACCTGTTCTGTTCAGTGGACCCGCCACTGTATACCTGTTCAGTGAACCCACCACTGCATACCTGTTCTGTTCAGTGGACCCGCCACTGTATACCTGTTCAGTGAACCCGCCACTGCATACCTGTTGTGTTCAGTGAACCTGCCACTGCATACCTGTTCTGTGAACCCGCCACTGTATACCTGTTCTGTTTAGTGAACTCGCCACTGTATACCTGTTCTGTTTAGTGAACCCGCCACTGCATACCTGTTCTGTTCAGTGGACCCGCCACTGTATACCTGTTCAGTGAACCCGCCACTGCATACCTGTTGTGTTCAGTGAACCTGCCACTGCATACCTGTTCTGTGAACCCGCCACTGTATACCTGTTCTGTTTAGTGAACCCGCCACTGCATACCTGTTCTGTTTAGTGAACCCGCCACTGCATACCTGTTCTGTTCAGTGAACCCGTCACTGTATACCTGTTCAGTGAACCCGCCACTGCATACCTGTTGTGTTCAGTGAACCTGCCACTGCATACCTGTTCTGTGAACCCGCCACTGTATACCTGTTCTGTTCAGTGAACCCACCGCATCAGTGCGCATACCTGTGCAGTTAAGTGAACCCACCTACCTACGTGAGTGCACGCAGTGTGATATACCACTCCGTGCATACCCGATATGGACAAAACAGGTAGAGGAAGAGGTAGTGCCAGAGCCAGAGGAAGGCCACCCGGCAGGTCTGCGCGAGGTCATGTAAATGTAATTTCGTGTGGACCTGGCCCACAGTACAGTGCTCGGAAGAAGGCACGTTCATCACCTCCCAAGATTGTCAGGACGTGGTTGAGTATTTAGCGACACAGAACACCTCATCTTGCTCAGCCACCAGCGCTACTACTAGCACCACTTCCGCTGCATTTGACACTTCGCAAGAATTATTTAGTGGTGAAATCACTGATGCACAGCCATTGTTGTTACAGCCAGATGAATTTTCACCAGCTAATATGTCTGAGTTACGCGGCAACACTATGGATGTAACGTGTCAGGAGGATGAAGGACCTACTGATGGTGCAAGTTTGGATTTGTCTGAGGCAAGCGAAGCTGGGCAGGATGACTACAATGATGACGGTAATAGGGATCCTCTGTATGTTCCCAATAGAGGAGATGAAGAGGGGGACAGTTCAGAGGGGGAGTCAGAGAGTAGTAGGAGGAGAGAAGTTGCTGAAAGAAGCTGGGGCAGCTCTTCGTCAGAAACAGCTGGTGGCAGAGTCCGGCACCATGTATCGCCACCTATGTACAGCCAGCCAACTTGCCCTTCAGCATCAGCTGCTGAGGTCCCCATAGTGCCCACATCCCAGGGTAGCTCAGCGGTGTGGACATTTTTTAATGTGTGTGCCTCAGATCGGACCAAAGCCATCTGTTCGCTCTGCCAACAAAAATTGAGCCGTGGAAAGGCCAACACTCACGTAGGGACAAGTGCCTTACGAAGGCACCTGGAGAAAAGGCACAAACAGCAATGGGATGGCCACCTGAGCAAAAGCAGCAGCAGCACACAAAAGCAAAGCCACCCTCCTTCTCCTCTTCCTCCTCCATCAGGTGCATTATCTGCTTCTGCCGCTTTCTCCCTTCCACCTTCACAGGCACCCTCCTCCACTCCGCCTCTGCCCTTGAGCGCTTCCTGCTCCTCTGCCCACAGCAGCAGTCAGGTGTCCGTGAAGGAAATGTTTGAGCGGAAGAAGCCAATTTCGGCCAGTCACCCCCTTGCCCGGCGTCTGACAGCTGGCGTGGCGGAACTGTTAGCTCGGCAGCTGTTACCATACCGGCTGGTGGACTCTGAGGCCTTCTGTAAATTTGTGGCCATCGGAACACCGCAGTGGAAGATGCCAGGCCGCACTTATTTTTCGAGAAAGGCCATACCCCAACTGCACCATGAAGTTGAGAGGCAAGTGGTGTCATCTCTTGCGAAGAGCGTTGGGTCAAGGGTACACCTGACCACGGATGCCTGGTCTGCCAAGCACGGGCAGGGCCGCTACATTACCTACACAGCCCATTGGGTGAACCTGGTGGTGAACAATGGCAAGCAGGGCGCAGCGGACCAAATTGTGACACCTCCACGGCTTGCAGGCAGGCCTCCTGCCACCTCCTCTCCTCCTGCTACATGCTCTTCGCTGTCCTCCTCCTCCTTGGCTGAGTGGCAGTTCTCCTCTCCAGCTACACAGCCCCAGCTCCGCAGGGCCTATGCTGCATGCCAGGTAAGACGGTGTCACGCCATCTTAGACATGTCTTGTCTCAAAGCGGAGAGTCACACTGGAGCAGCTCTCCTGGCTGCTCTTAAGAAACAGGTGGATGAGTGGCTGACCCCGCACCACCTGGAGATAGGCAACGTGGTGTGCGACAATGGCAGCAATCTGCTTGCCGCTTTGCATATGGGGAAGCTGACACACATACCCTGCATGGCACATGTCATGAATCTAGTGGTTCAAAGATTTGTGGCAAAGTACCCTGGCTTAGCGAATGTCCTGAAGCAGGCCAGGAAGTTCTGTGGGCATTTGAGGCGGTCTTACACAGCCATGGCACGCTTTGCGGAAATTCAGCGCAAAAACAACATGCCGGTGAGACGCCTCATTTGCGATAGCCCGACTCGCTGGAACTCGACCCTGCTCATGTTCTCCCGCCTGCTAGAACAGAAGAAAGCCGTGACCCACTAACTCTACAACTACAGTAGAATGAAACAGTCTGGGAAGATGGGGATGTTCTGGCCCGACAACTGGACACTGATGGAAAATGCATGCAGGCTCATGCGGCCGTTTGAGGAGGTGACCAACCTGGTGAGCCGCAGTAAGGGCACCATCAGCGACTTAATTCCCTACGCTTACTTCTTGGAGCGTGCTGTGCGTAGAGTGGCGGATGAAGCTGTGAATGAGCGTGACCAGGAACCGTTACGGCAGGAACAGGCATGGGACCAATTTTCATCAGACCCAGCTGTTTCCTCAACACCTGCGGCAGCACAGAGGGGGGAGGAGGAGGAAGAAGAGAAGTCGTGTGCAGAAGACGAGTCAGACTCAGAGGATGATGAGCAAGGTGTTTCTTTGGGGGAGGAGGAGGAGGAGGAGGAGGGGACAGCGGCAGGAGAACAACCTCAGCAGGCATCGCAAGGGGCTTGTGCTGCTCAACCTTCCCGTGGTATTGTTCGCGGCTGGGGGGAGGAGGTTGACTTACCTGACGTCACTGAGGAAGAGCAAGAGGAGATGGAGGGTACTGGATCCGACTTTGTGCAGATGTCGTCTTTTATGCTGTCCTGCCTGTTGAGGGACCCCCGTATAAAAAACCTCAAGGGGAATGAGCTGTACTGGGTGGCCACACTACTAGACCCTCGGTACAGGCACAAAGTGGCGGACCTGTTACCAACTCACCGGAAGGTGGAAAGGATGCAGCACATGCAGAACCAGCTGTCAACTATGCTTTACAATGCCTTTAAGGGTGATGTGACAGCACAACGCCAGCAAGGTACCACTGCCACTAATCCTCCTCCCGTGTCCACGCAGTCAAAGACAGGACGCTCCAGCGATCTCATGGTGATGTCGGACATGCGGACGTTCTTTAGTCCAACGCCTCGCCGTAGCCCTTCCGGATCCACCCTCCACCAACGCCTGGAATGGCAGGTAGCCGACTACCTGGCCTTAAGTGTGGATGTAGACACTGCTGTGAACAGCGATGAGGAACCCTTTAACTACTGGGTGCGCAGGCTTGACCTGTGGCCAGAGCTGTCCCAATTTGCCATCCAACTTCTCTCCTGCCCTGCCGCAAGCGTCCTGTCAGAAAGGACCTTCAGCGCAGCTGGAGGCATTGTCACAGAGAAGAGAAGTCGCCTAAGTCACAAAAGTGTTAAGTACCTCACCTTTATCAAAATGAATGAGGCATGGATCCCGGAGGGCTGCTGCCCGCCCCAAGACTAAGTCAGTCCCCGCACACACAGCATCTCTGCCTGCACGCCGTGTGACTGGCTGCCTGGCCTGTCCCAAGAAGACTAAGTCGCTCCCAGTCCCTCCACACAGCATGTCTGCCTGCAGGCCGCTTGACTACCTTCTCCGCCACCACCAACAGGGTCCGGGACTCCAGGCGGATTGCTGAATTTTTTAGGCCGCTGCTAGCAGCGGCCGCTGTAATAATTTTTCTGGTGCGTGTACATGACTGCCTAATTTTTCTGGCTGCACTGCGGGCAGCTGCAACAACAAAAGAAAAGGCATGTACATGCGCCCATTCCCCTTCGTGATCATTACCTTGCCGTGGTGAAGGGGCTTGCGTATCACAATGAAGCAATGACCGGCGCCTAGATGAGTGTCTCGGGGGGCACACCCACGATAATAAGGTCGTTGCCTCATTGCGGTCAGACCAAATTTGATCAGCTGGACAGTCACTGTTCTGTCATTCAGCTACATCAGCCAGGCGACCATATGGGCTGTAAAGCCACCAAAGCCTGCACTCTCGCCATGGTGCGCACCAGTCCAGCACGGCCGTCACTACACAAACAGCTGTTTGCGGTGCGTTACACGGTGAGTTTGGTGTGTCAGTGTGAAGCAGTACCTTAATTACACTACCTGATTGATGTATACACATGTGAGATGTTTGAAAGCACTTTAGGCCTGTCATTTAGCATTCAATGTGATTTCTGCCCTTAAAACGCTGCTTTGCGTCAAATCCAGATTTTTCCCGGGGACTTTTGGCATGTATCCCACTCCGCCATGCCCCCCTCCTGGTGTTAGACCCCTTGAAACATCTTTTCCATCACTTTTGTGGCCAGCATAATTATTTTTTTTTTCAAAGTTCGCATCCCCATTGAAGTCTATTGCGGTTCGCGAACTTTAACGCGAACCGAACCTTCCGCGGAAGTTCGCGAACCAGGTTCGCGAACCTAAAATCGGAGGTTCGGCCCAACTCTAATTATCAGTCTTGCTGTAGGGAAGATTGGAGTGCACCGGCGGTTGCTTTTTGCTGCCAATGGGTGGGCAGGAAGTGTTTAACTAACAAAGTTTGAAAACAGTATTTATTTTAAGTGTCTTTTCATAATCTGTTATGAACAGGCATTTTTAAAAATCCGAATCTCCATATTTACATTTGAATACTTTGGCACACATGTTTTCACTGTTTATTCATAATACCCACCTTTTGAAAATCCACGGCCTGCAATTTGTGTCTGTTTGAAAGGAAGCAAATCAGCTGCCCCAGGTAATAACAACAACAAGTACCCATTAAACGGTCACATGCGCAAGTAACTTGTCAGAATTACATACAAAACTAAATAAGTGAAGAAATAAAAACTTTGTAAGATAACAGGTATCGGCAAAGTAAGAAGTTGTGAATAAGGGCGATGCCACCAGATTTTGTCTTTCTTTACAAGATGTGAAATATTTTTAAGTTCACCAATAAATAATATTATCCTGATTCACAAACACTGGTCCACATGACAGCCCGGGGGCCTCAGGTCTCTCTCACTCGCTGGGGCCCCCAAACCACCATGCGAAGTGTGGGCAAGCCCTGGACCTCTCACCTCCAGGGAACTCACCCCACCACCTCTAAACTGAATGCCAACTGCAACAAACACAATTGCTAACTTCCAGCTAGAGCAATGTCCGGCCTCTATCTGGCCAGCAGATGCCAGTCAGCCAATCAGGTGTACTGTCATACACCCTTTGCCTGCTGTACCAAATCTAGCAGGAATTACATAAATTAGCATTCAGGTGGGAGGCTTCGGTTGGATGCAATCGTGAATTGCATCGTTTACAGGGACGCCCCGTGTAGGCACATCTCCCACACGGTCCCCTCCCTAACCACTCACCTGTCAACCGCATCCTAGAAGCTGCAAAAAAGAAATTTAAAATCACAAACACTGGTCCACATGACAGCCCGGGGGCCCCAGGTCTCAACTTCCAGCTAGAGCAATGTCCTGCCTCTATCTGGCCAGCAGATGCCAGTCAGACAATCAGGTGTACTGTCATACACCCTTTGCCTGCTTATGCTTGTTCAGGGTCTATGGCTAAACATATTGGAGGCAGAGGATCAAAAGGATAGTCAGGCAATTGGTATTGCTTAAAAGGAAAAAAAGATGGCAGCCTCCATATCCCATTGCAGGTTACTTCCAGACTCACACAGAGCTAAAGTCAAGTGCACAGAGCTATGTACGGCAATCCAATAACACGTCAAATATCTGTTCTAAGAAGGCGACACTTAACTGGTACAGCAATTTATAGGTTATATGTACAATGCAGCACACAGTCTTCTTTATAGATCAGCACACAGTTCTGTGAGTCTTTTAGCATGAGTGTTGCAGGTCAACATCAGTTGCTACTAAAAAACCTCAATAAATAGTTAATCAATAAAAGCCACATATTTGCAGTTGCCATGCAGAAATATCAGAAAAATCAAGTATCAAGAGTGCTGGAATTCAAGTATTTGTAGACAACAATAGGCATAACTATAACATGTGTGTATAATAATGATAACATGGAAAAATTACCCATGGACCCATTTGCAATTCACTTTTCTTCTAGGGCATCATTATTAAACTTATGTTTTTAAATAACTTTTTAGCACTTTGCAATTATGTTGAATATTTTCTCACTTACTGGTGATGTAAAAGTTTTTGCTTATTGACAAGGTATGAAAATATCACCTAGGAGAAAACTAAGGAGGAAAGGTGAATTCCATATGAGCCAAGGACTCTTATACTCATACTCATACTTTTTCTCCCAATTTTTTCCTATGAGATAATTTTTCATCTTTTGTTTAGAATACATTTTCTGCACTCTTCAGTTGAAAAAGTACCAAAAAAGTAGGTGAAAAAGTACTGCCAAAATCATTCTGAGTATTTTCTTGTTTGCTGGTGGCTTAAAAGGCATTTTATTGATAAGATGTTAAAGTATCACCTCGGAGAAAACTTAGGAGAAAAAGTGAATTGGATTGGGCCATTATGTTTTTACCAGCACAACTTTGACAGCTGCTAAAAACCATTAGTGTAAGCACTTGGAATTAAAGCACTGATTTAGAAAGGGATTATAATTACTGCACATTATCTTTTCATTTTATCTAAAAACAAATAATAATAATAATTAGTCACAACTGGTCTTATGCAATAATTAAGTTAGTTATCACATTTTTGTATAAATATATGAGTTTTGGTCCCCCAGATTTGTATTATAGTTTCCAGATTCCCCTGCAAGTTCTCTGTTTTGCAAAACAAGGCATTATGAGATGGTCCACCGAATTCCCCATGAATATCTATTTTGTTTGGTTCTTACTGAATTAAACAGTGTCGGGCTGGGAGAGCTGAGGAAATCCACTTGCTGGCCAAGCAGCAGTAATCAGGTGTTGCTGCTCACAGTGAAGACTTGCTGCAGGTTTCTATTGGGAGTGATAACACAGGGTTACTGCTGCTTGGCCAGCAGGTGGATTTCCTCAGTTTTTCCACCTCCCAGTCCGACACTGGAATTAAACCATTAAACCAATTTTTGTGTCAAATTTAAGTTTAACCCAAATTGTAATAGAAACACTACCTTTTGAAATGACAGATAAGTTAGTTATGTATCATTTATCAATCTTTCACAAGTGTAACTAGAGCTGGTAGGAGCTGTTTGCCAGTGAACGATTCCCAGTGAATGGTGGCTGCTTGCACTTTCATGAGCAATGCAAACTAAATGGTCTGTTTTCCCATAGTGCCATTTTTTACCCTTCACCCTGAAGTCATGTGGGGCAGGACGGTTAATCCGACCTGATCACCTCTTGGGCCAGGATCCCGATGGCCATTTTCACTCTGCCTGTAATCAGTGTAGGGCTGCTGCTGCAGATACAGGGAGAGTGATAGATAGGCTGTTTAGTGTATTGTGCTGTGTAGCTTCTTCCTAGGTGCTCTGCTACTTGAGGTCCACACCTAGGGTCTCCCAATAGTCCTTTTGAGGACTCTAACTGATCACAATATTTCTTTGAAGGACTGACATTGACCCTATTGTACTGACTTCTTGTTGTTGCTTTTTGTGGTGTAGTGTGTGGCTATGTAACTGCACAAAAGTTATTCATTGACATTTGGGACATGACGCGTGCTGCTGTGTTACCTGTACACAGCGTCACACTAAAACCTGTGTGATTGACCTTACCGCATGTTATCGGTGGTGATATCAGTGTGTCAAAAAATAATTAGATTTTTGACAATACCCCTTTGCTGCTGTGGTCACTGTCTGCTGATCAAGGTTGTGCAGTGTTACCGTGTCATATTATATCCGTGTAACAGTACTGTGTTTGGTGATCTCAGAAAAAAAAATAATTAAGTGTCACAGAAATTGGTGACAATATCCCCTGCAGTGAGTGCTGCCTTCTGCTGTGGGATCAATATGTAGTGTCACAGTTTGACATCAACATCCATATCATCATATTGTTCAGTGATCTCCGTGTGTCACTGAAAAAAAAAAATATATAAGTGTTACAGAAATTGTTGACAATATCCCCTATGCTGCAGTGGTCGCTGTTTGCTGCTGTGTTATCAATGTGTAGTGTTGCAGTTTCACATCAACAACCATGACGGTATTGTTCAGTCATCTCAGAGTGTCACAAAAAAAAATGTCATTGAAATTGATGACAATATCCCCTTTGCTGCAGTGGTCACTGCCTGCTGCTGCGTAGTGTTACAGTTCCAAAACAAAAACCATTTGACCATATTGTTTTGTGATCTCAGTGTGTTACAAAAATAAATAAGTCTCAGAAATTGGTGACAATATCCCCTTTACTGCAGTGGTCGCTGCCTGCTGCTATGTGGTTAATGTGTAGTGTTACAGTTTTACACAACATTCGGTTAACCAAACTGTTCAGTGATCTCAGTGTGTCACCAAAAACAAATAAATAAATAATTGTCTCAGAAATTGCTGACAATATCCCCTTTGCTGCAGTAGTCACTGCCTTATGTGTGTTCAGCGTGTAGTGTTACATTGTCACATCAACAACCATTTGACCGTGTTGTTTAGTGATCTCGGTGTGTCACAAATATAAATAAATAAGTGTCACAGAAATTAGTGACAATATCCCAGTATTTTACTGTTGGAATAAAGTAGTAGAATATTGGTAATTTTACCAATATTCTACTAGCAGCAATATCCAGGCGCCTTTGTTACATGTATGCTTGCATGGGCCTAAATTGCAATTCCACCCTGGTGTAAATTGAGAATACTGTTTAGGACGTAAGTGGTTGTAAACAATTGGCAATTGTACTAGACGTGCTATTAGTAGGCAAAAAAATGTTTTGATTTCACAAAAAAATTCTGTTTAAAGTTATTGTCAAAATCTGCAAAAATAGAGAAACGTGAAAAGAGTTAAGTTCTGTCATAGAATCATGTATTTTAAAAAAAATGGAAGTATATATGTCACTTTTTTGTTAAATATAACAATTTCTTTTTGGTCAGGACCTCTGGGCACATTTTGATTGCCATCTATATTTTTGGCAATCAATTCCACCTGTCTGTTTGGCCTTTAAAGCCTTTCCCCAGCCTACCACTGCTAATATAACAAATGCTCGTTTGAATGCTAAATTTTGTCACATTGCAAGAGATACTACAATACTGTCAAAAAATATGACATTACCAAAAGATTCCTTTTGTTCTTAAAATGTAAAAATGACATTTTAACACAAAACTGAATGTTGATTTTTTTTTCCCCCTCTTTCTCAAACTGCACCAAAAGAAACTTAAAAAATACGATTACATGTCATATGCACTGCAGAGGTTGTACATATCCCTGTATACAAGTACAATGTTATACCTTCTTATCAAAAAAGGTAAAGCAAATGTAATAAGCTAACTTAGCAGATATAAAATTCAATGCATACAAGTTGGTCTGTCCAAAATAATGAAAAGGAGTTGTAGATTTTTTGACAACTGGGTTTTTGGAGATGTTCTATTTCAGTGCAGCTTTAGTTTTAGAATGATGGTAGACTGTAGAAAATTCCTAAATGTTGGCACTTGTGAGACTCTGAGCGGAAACAGAAAAGTAATTAGGGACAGACTCACAAAACAACAGCAAAATTTACATGTGCACACAGAGCGTATAAATTTCACTGGCATTTATGCAAATTACTAACAAGCATTGAGCGAGTAGCACAAAGCGTGTTATTTACAAAATGTGCACGCTACTTGTATAGCATATACAGTTATGATATTTTCTCAATGCCTATTAGATAGTTTGCATAAGTGCCAGTAAGGTGTATGTGCGCTGTGTGTGTGTGCATACATCTTGGTGTTGTTGTGAATATGCCCCTTTAGTTTCCTCTACCAGCATTTAAGTAACAGATAATAATTTGAGCAACTTACCTACTTGGTTTTGCTAAGGTTAAGTATTAGGGCTTTGGTGCACAGAAGCATTTTATGCAAACAAACAAAAGCAATCATAAGGAATCAATGTAATACATTTTATCAAGCGGAACAGGCTTGTGATTGTAAAGGCTGTTACTTCAGATATAACTAATACAGCACTGTTTCAGTTAGCACTGGGGCAACATTACATTTGTTGCTAGAAAAATGCATTTCGGCAGTTCTTTGCTACTGATTGTGTTTTCATTAAGATTTTATTTTCACTGTGTGTAGTCAAGCATTTGACAGGATTCAGTTTTGAGTATTAAAGGACAACTATCGCAAACAAATGTACATTTTAAAATATATACATGTAAATATAAACTTCTCATAGAGTGAGATGCATTATATATGACTTTTTCCTATGTCAATAAGCCGAGGTACCCACTTTTCCCTTAGAAACCAGGAAAAAGTGATTAACTTGGGTATAAGCCCCCTCCCAAGTAGCCATATCTGCTCCCCATAGCCAGATGTGCACCAAGGAAGATACAGCTGTGTCTCAAGATACCACTAGATGGTGTCATAGATATGAGACACAGCAATTGCTACACAGGAAGAATCCCTAATCATTGCACCACTGACACGTTGCTTGCCCATTCCGCTCCACAAGTCAGGGGACACATGTAGTCTTGAACAGCGCACTCTGAACACCATGTTGAAGGGGATGGAGAGCCACGAACACAGCAGGGAGGCTGTTGGCAAGAGCAGGGTCATTAGTGCACAATCCTTACACTCCTCTGCCAGTAACAAAACCTGCTCCACAATCTGTTCTGCTCCACAGACTCATATATAAGCCAAAGGAGTAACATTTCAGCACTTTTTTATGCCCAAAAAATTAGGCTTATATGTGAGTATATAAGGTCATTGGTGAGAGGAATACCTCTACACCCTTGCAGGTTCTGGAGCAGTGCTCAATCAGAATAGCATGTTCCACAATACAGTATATGAATAGAAATTTTTTTTTGCACGTGTCCTATTAACACCTTCTTTATTGATGGACGTGCCCTAAAATCACAGGTTTTACAGAGCTGACATGTTTCGGACACTCTAGTCCTTAATCATAACTAACATTTCATGGCAGCCAGAATGAATAAATAGATGGATCTAGGATGAGGAACATCCCTTGTCCAGCCCCTGTAGGACAGGCAGCAAATCCAACATCCATTAGAATATTTAAATATATGGAAAAAAGAAGACATTTTAATAGTCAGACACTGATTATGAAAATGTCTTTCTTATATTGGTGTTTCCCCTACTTTTAGAGGTAAGCCATTTTTTATTTATTACATCCATGGTTATTTTTTGGTGCACCTTCTCCCTGCCAGAGAAAAAAAATATCTTTTGTTAGCCTATTCTGTAAATTAAATTTTACAGCTAAAATTTTTTAAATAATCTGAATGTTTTGCTACATTCCTTTACATATGATGATAAGTGTCTACTCATCAGTAACTACAGTATCATTCAGATCCCTTTCTTGTACAAGAGTTGGTTAACTATTTTTTTCTTAAAGAGACTCTGTAACAAAATTTTCAGCCTTAGTTCTTCTATCCTATAAGTTCCTTTGCCTGTTCTAATGTGCTCTGGCTTACTGCAGCTTTTCCTAATTGCACAGTGGCTGTGTTATCTCTGTTATATGATCTAATCTGTTTTCTTCTGTCGGCACAGTCGGGCTAAGGCTGGAATGTGTGGAATGTGCAGGGCTGCTTGTGATTGGTAGAAGCTATACACACCCCCTCCAGGTCCCCTGCAGGCTCTGTATGACTCACACACTCTGCTTATGTTAGCCTATCACAAGCTGGTTAGTTTGTTTGTAAACACTGCCTACAACTGGCAATTACAAGCCAGATTTGCAGCAGAGAGTGGCAGAAACAGCACAGAGGGGCCCAGGAGAACATAATCATAAGAATGGTATGCTTTTTGCTGTAAAAAATTTAGAGTACAGATTCTCTTTAAAAAAAGGGCACATTGAAATAGAATTCTAGATTTGTATTTATGTGTGGACACCTTATTAAAGGTAATTTTCATGCCTGATGTACTATTTATGTCTAACTATAACAGCATGGTAATTTGTATCCTAGATGTGATAAATTATGGTTTGTGGTCGTCTTAATCTGGATAGGCAAGAAAGCAACGTACTTATATTATAGAAATAACTGAATATTTATGTGTTGTGAAATAAGCCAAAGTGCTGTGAGTGATAGACAAAACATTTCAATATCTTTGACATGTTTTTCAACTTTAATAGAGGCTTTAATGGTGTATAAATGTCAAGATCACGATTGCAGCTAATGGTTCCAGACTGTACATTTTTCAATAGAAACTAGGAATAGCTTTATTTATGACAGCAGTACTAAATATATGAAGCATGTATGTTGTTAGATATTACTTTACTATCTAAACTGACCCAACTTATCTGATTGGTAATGTAACCCTAATAACCTGTTCATGAGTGATCCCGTAATGATCCCAACTAACACTTACAAGTGCTGGAAAGATAACAGGATTCAAGAAGGATGCAACATGCTAGAATTATTTGAGGTTATCACATTATGTTGAGCTTCACTTTTTTGCCATAATGTGATCTATTGTATACCCATTTAGACCCAATTCGACTGCATGTTAACAGAATACACAACTTTTTTTGGTGTTTGGGCTTGGGCCCGGTGCGGACTATTCACAGCCCCCCCCCCCCCCCCCCCCGATTTTTGATCAATTTCAGCATGGAATCTCTTGGGAATAGGCCAAGCTTGCCACATTCTCCACCTCGCCGCTGTGTGTATGTATGTGTGTGTAATGTAAAAATGTGCTGTAATTTACTTTTATATATTGCCTGTCCTGTGCCGTGGTGGCCGTTCATCTTCCGCTTCTCTTTGATTATCCACATACATGCTACCGGCGTTGTATTTGTGTGACGTTGTGCCGGCATGCTATGCACCAGCAGCATGTATGCTGGTAATTGAAGAGAGGCGGAAGATGGACGGCCACCGCGACACAGGACAGGTAATGTATAAACGCACATTACAGCATATTTACACATTATATACACACACATTACGGGAACAGCGCTGGGGTTTTCGTCACCCGTCTCGATATCGCTCGCCGTTACCGTCGCACACCCTATCAAGCAAGTTCACCCTACATCTTGCAGCATGTCTGACTGACTAATGCGGCCAATTTCGCGTACGTTAAAAAGGGGCGCTGGGAAAAAAGGGCGCGGGGTTTTAAACGATAAACATGGATAAGGTTTAAAAATATAATGTACTATATTTCGTTTAAATATTAGTTTTTATAAAGTTATAAATCATGAAATAACGTTCATGAAATCGGCAATTGTGAAAACGTTAATCTTCCGTTTAAAAAGTGAAATGTATAATAACATTTAAAAAAAATTAATAAGTAACCCTCCCTGTACCTACCCCTAACCCCTAGACCCCCGTATTGGTGCCTAAACCTAAGACCCCCCCTGGTAGTGCCTAAACCTAAGACCCCCCTGGTGGTGCCTAAACCTAAGACCCCCCTGGTGGTGCCTAAACCTAAGACCCCCCTGATGGTGCCTAAACCTAAGACCCCCCTGGTGGTGCCTAAACCTAAGACCCTCCTTAGTGATCATTGTATTGTGTGTAGAATAATGTTTTAGAAACAGTAAGGGATAAAATATATTACAATTTACGTTACGTACTGATCGCTTTATTTTGTGAATAATGATGTTTTACAAACAGTAAGGGATAACATTTAAAATAATGTTTTATTGAAATAGGAAACGTAAATCATCACAAGCAGTTATAAAACATTAAAAATCTTCGGGCGCCCTTGGAAAACGTTATTATTCTCGGGCGCCCTTTTTTCCCGTTCGGCGCCCAGTAAACAATATTTATTATGGGAGTGAATGGCGGCGCCCGATTTGTCCACTAGCCTCCTGCGCCCTTTTTTACTGTTACCGCCAATTTCAGCCCAAAATTGGTTGCATTGTCGGTCGGGCATGCTCTTGGTGGCAACGATTTTCATTGGCTTTAGATTGTAATTGGATGGTCTATCAGCCGCCAAATTGCCTGATGTATGGCCCCCTTGAGAGTAAATGTATTGCACTGACAAATACATGAAATAAAAGATCATTCATGTTCTATGAGCTAATATACAATGGAAGCAATTACTGTTGATATGAAAATAATCTGTCCCATTGAGAAAAAGAAGGTGTCTGTGCTAAGCAAAGTGTAAATGAAAAGAAGAGGGGGAGAAGGCAGACAGCGGCCAGAAAGTGCAGAGAGTGGAATAATAAAGATAAGATCACAAAGGACAGGACCTTTCATTTGAACCGAGCTGCAGAGTACACAGGAATCTGTGTGGACTGGGGTGTGGAAGATCGCCTGTCACAAACACGCTGCTCTCTCCTGCAGCTGCTGCTGGTCTTTATTCTGGACGGGGATTGTGTGGGCGGGCTCTCAGCTGGTCCTCTGTTTCATTGGTTGGAGAGAGGCACCAGCATGGTAAAGGGCTTTACTGATTGGAGGGCGGAAAGAGAAGGGAAATGTTACTTCTGCTGTGGCCCAGATCCTCTGCCTGAGTGCCTGTAACTAGAGTGATGCACTCTTGTTATTGCAGGCGGCATTGAGCTTTAGTGCAAGGAGGCATAATAGACAGGTTGGCATTGGCAAGCCTGTCACCCCTGTCATAGTGTCAAGTGACGCTAGTGCCGCCAGGAATGCTCAACTGCACATGTTACCCTTCTGCGCACGCACCATCGTCCTGCTCCCATGGGCAGTAAAGATGAACTGGCACCATCCAATGCTCTTTACAGTTTTCTTCTCAGACTGTCATACAGTACAGCAACTTTTCAGAGCGTAAAGCATGCTCCTTTATCAAGCTATGACAGCCTCACATTAACACATGCAACAGCAGTTTACATACCATACCACACATTTGAATTGACCAATCACTGACTGTGTAACACTGACAGCCTATCCCCAGTCACCATGTACAGGCGGACCTGATGGTGAAAGTGTGGTGGTGACAGACATTTGCAGCAGGTTGGTAACTCATTTCTCATTGGTTCTCACAGACTGTTAACAGTTCCCCATCACGTCCGCCTGTACATGGTGACTGGGGATAGGCTGGCAGTTTTACACTGCCTGTGATTGGTCAATTCAAATGTGTGGTATGGTATTTAAACTGCTGTTGCATGTGTTAATGTGAGGCTGTCATAGCTTGATAAAGGAGCATGCTTTACGATCCGAAAAGTTGCTGTACTGTATGACAGTCTGCAAATAAAACTGTAAAAGAGCATTGGATGGTGTCGGCTTCATCTTTACTTCAGACATTACTCGAGTGGTGATCGAGTTGGCCATGGCACATCCGCCTTATCCATTTGGGGTAGTGCATTTCTACTATTCTACTGCTCCCATGGGCAGTGACATTTTTCACTTGTGCAGAACTACTACACAGGTGCAAAACACTCCAGAGCATGGGAGCACAATGTGCGTACCCTCATGGCTAGTGGAGTGCAACTGGCCAATTTACTAGGGCCTACCATGGCACATTGGAGCTGCTGGGGAGGATGGTGTGGGAGGCCACGGCCTACTTGATTTTTTAAGAAGTACCCGGTATGTATAAATGCTGCTGTATTTACAGCTTCAGGTTTCCTTTAATTTGTTTTGTAATTGGCTAGTAAATAAAAAATAGTGCTGAAAATAAAATCCACTACTTTTATTCTGCACAAACACACACACATGCATATATTTGCATCTAGTGTCTTTTATTAGATTACCATGGGCTCAAAAGTGTTGATTTTACTCATAAATAAACTAAACAGGTGTGCTATTGAAAAGTAGGCAGAGTTGATACTTGGCTGTCACACATCATTTCATGGCTATTATGCAAAGGCTTTAGGTGACGTAAGGTTTTCAGCATCTATTTTCAGCTTTGTTTTATACATTCTGAGATGATCTTCAAAGGTGTGCTGTAACATAGAAAAGAGAGAGCAGTTTTGACACATCTTCTGCTATGAAGACCACTGACTGCTGCAAACTGTGAATTGGTGCAGGTGGGGAGAGAGAGCTGGGCCATGAATATGCAATTGAAATAGTCACCTTTGCTTTCATGATTTCATCATGGTTACCCTGAAGAGTAACAGCTGCCAATGCATAGTCGAGAGGGAACAGAAGTGCAAAGCTAAAGAGAGATACCTATTCTTTTTGTGTTTTCATAATGTGAAAACAAAAGACAAGGAATTCCAGCATGTGGTGTGTGCACAACAGTGTCATTCCAAGCCAGTTCAACACTGATGTCTTCATTGTCCTTTTTGACCTTACCATGTTGTTGTTTTTTTTCCAGAAAGCTGCTCGAACTTTACAGTCATTAACTTTCTCCAAGCAAGATAAATACACACAGACAGAATTTGTAAACCACGAAGTGACTAACAATGTAAGTAAAAAAAAACTGTTTGAGAGAACTGAGTGTCTAGATGACCAACAGGCACAACATTTTTTTATTTTTTTTTATTTTTTTACAATTTGGTTATGGATAGATTATTTCACACCAGCTGCTGTCTTTTAAGTGTGTAATTTAAGAAACTGAAATGTAGATAAAAATGTAATTAGGGAGGGAGTAGTAGAAGAGTCCTTATGGGACTGTGTGCATTTTTTATGTATAAAACTGTAAAAAAAATCAAAGCTAAAATAAGCTATTTAAGACTATTTAACTGAGTATCAAGATGAGCAACAGGTACAACAAGTGTATTTTAACACTGGACAGATTATCAAATATATTGTTTTATACTAGCTGCAATCTTTTACCGTGCAATTTAAAGAATAACTATCAAAGAAACTGTTCTTCTGTAAACCCCACATGTCTAACTTTTAGCCAGCAACACTAGAAAGCTTTTGATACGTTTCTCATCACAACTTGTGTGGAAAATAAAATGCCTCGTTTACTAGCTTTAGCAATTTGTGTTGGCGGCGATGCTAGATGATAGAGCCATACCATGTAGCTAGGTTACACTTCTTTGTCACTATAACACAGAGGAATGATTTACTGTTTGTTTCTTCCTTGCCTGCTTGGATCTGAAAAGAAGGACCTGTACTTTTTCCTTACTTGGATGCTTCCCCCCTCCATTCAGAATGAGATCTCACTGGCTGTAAACTGTTTACTTTAGACTGCAAGGCGGAGAGAGTGAGACACAGGATCGGGCATACAGAGCTGCAGCTGATGTTATTTACACACCTTTGAAGCTATATTTCTGCTTTCTATCTTTCTGAACAGATTCGAGTCACAGTATTACAGCCAGTAAAGATTGTTCCTGTATGTTGGATGTGCTGGGCACAGTCCTCCATAGTAATGCCCACAGTGAAAACTGTTCTCTGTCTTCACATACAAAATGAAAAAAATGAAAAAAGGCCTTTCTATTGCTATTTGCTAGTAATTACTGGAAATATATATGGCATGTAAAGTTTTAGTTAAATTTGATAGTTGTCCTTTATGAAACTTAAATTTAGATAAAAATATAGTTAGCAGGTTGTAGAAATATTAGTACTAATATTTTTATTTATTTATTTGTTTATTTATCTTTTTTATAAAACAATTTCTACTGTTTTGGTTTAGTTTTTTTTTTTCTTTTTTTATCACGTTTGACAAGAAAGTTGTAATGTGTATCCTTGTTTTCATTAACATAATAAGAGGAACTCATTACTAAGGTTTTTTGCTGGATTAAAGATCAGTGTAGAATTTTTCCTGCTTTATAAGAGAATGTCTTAAGTCAGATTTTTTTTATGAATAAGTGCAGGTTATCCTTGTTTCATTTTTAAAAAAGTTTAAATTTTGACTGTGTGTATTACTGTATGGCTCCAAGTGCTTAAATGGAGTTTGCAACTAAACGTTTAGCAAACTTTAGTGAGGATTGATATGAAAGCAAGCATTTATATTTTTGCTAATTAAAAAAAACTAAATAAAGACTGGTTTTGTTGGTTATGTAGGATATAAGCACAGGCTCAACTGTATAATTAATTTTCTTCTTTATTTTACCTAAATACATGACCATAACAATCAGTGTAAAATATCAAAGCCTGGACAAAGCACAACATTTTTGGGAGTGTTAATTACACCAGAGAGAAAATGTGTGCATCAACCAAGTGAACCTGACAAATCTGGCTTTGCAAATTTGGCCTATTGGCTGATCACGAGACATTGCTCATGCAAATATGCATTTGCTTTCGCATGCCAAAATATACAGGAAGCTGGCCTGAAATTGCTGGCCTGAACCAGCAATTTCAGGCCAGCAATTTCAGGCCAGCAATTTCAGGCCAGCAATTTCAGGCCAGCAATTTCAGGCCAGCAATTTCAGGCCAGCTTCAGTTGGTATAGTGGTTAGTGTGCTTGTCCACCATACAGTGAGACCCAGGTTCAAATCCCAGCCAATGTGAGTTGGCTTTTATGCTACAAATCCTTAAAGGGAACCTAAACGGAGAAGGATATGGATTTTTCCTTTTAAAATAATACCAGTTGCCTGAATCGCCTGCTGATCCTGTGTCTCTAATACTTTTAGCCACAGCCCCTGAACAAGCATGCAGATCAGGTGCTCTGACTGAAGTCAGACTGGATTAGCTGCATGCTTGTTTCAGGGTGTGATTCAGCCACTATTGCAGTCACAAAGATCAGCTGGACTGCCAGGCAACTGGTATTGTTTACAGGAAACAGCCATATCACTCTCAGTTAAGGTTCCCTTTAAAGGAGAACTGTAGTGAAAGGTATATGGAGGCTACCATATTGATTTCCTTTTAAGCAATACCAGTTACCTGGCTATCCTGCAGATCCTCTGCCTCCAATACTTTTAGCCCTAGACCCTGAACAAACAACAGTTTGACATTTTTGTAAGATCTGACAAGATTAGCTGCATGCTTGTTTCTGGTGGGATTCACACTACAGTGGCTGGATAGTGTACTGGTTAAGGCCTCTGCCTTTGACATGGGAGACCAGGGTTTGAATCCTGGCTAGGTCAAGTACCTATTCAGTAAGGAGTTCAAGGCAAGACTCCCTAACACTGCAGGGTGGCCTCTTGAGCGTGTCCCTGTGGCTGCAGCTCTTGAGTGCTTTGAGTCTGACAGGAGAAAAGTGCTATACAAATGTTTGGATTATTATTATTATTATTACTGCAGCCAAATAGATCAGCAGGGCTGCCAGGCAACTGGTATAGCTTAAAAGGAAATCAATATGGCAGCCTCCATATACCTCTCACTACAGTTCTCCTTTAAGCAACCTAATGGTTCTATTGCATTGAGCATTAATGGTACATTTTCGGCTAGCTTCACTTACTACTGTAGTGGTACAGTGCTTAGGGTGACGTGTCCACTACACAGTGAGATCTGGGTTCGATTCCCAGCTATGGTATGATGTATACTGGCTTTTAAAGTAGTATAATTCCCTGCCAGAAGAGACCCTCCTCCCTCCGGTAGGAGGGAGGAGGGAATAGGTTGAAGGGGAGGAGGGAGGAGGGAGGTGGGAGGAATTAAAACTCTCTAGCAGAGTGTGTACCAGCTGTCCCATAATTAGTGTAGGCAGACAACTGAGTCAAATGGTATAAAGGACCTAGCTTGAAGGGAGGGTGGGCGGGTCCTCAAGCAGTGTGTTTGACCATAACATGGCTGCTGACAGTGAAATGGAGGGTAAAAATTTTGTTTTTTGATGCGAACTGGGCGAAGCGAACTTCCACAAACGTTCGCCTGCGGGTGGCGAACGCGAACCACCGAAGTTCGCCGGGAACCGTTCGCCGGCGAACCGTTCAGCCCAACTCTAGTGTGGACCAGGGCCAGCCCTGAGCTCTAAAGCTTGGGGTGACCCATGCTTCACTCCTTTCTCATGTGGTGCCCCCAAGTTAATGCACATGTAGCAGAACGCAATGGACGTTAAGGTAAGTGCCTGTTTTTAATATTGGGAGGCTGGAGCAGACGGCTCCCCTCGGCGCTGGCCACGCTTGGGGGGGTCGCCTGCACCACCCAACCTCCCCTCCGGGGTGCTGCTGTGGTTCCCAGGCAGTGAGAGTGCCTGGGACCCCGCAGTCCCCCGGTTGTATGGGGGCATTGGGAAGCCTCCCCGTGGCGCTCCTGGATAGTGCTAATGTGGCATGAACTAATTCCTGCAGGGCGACCACTTTGCGGTATTCATTTTTTGACCCTGCATAGTTTGGCGTGCGAAAGCAAATGCATATTTGCATGAGCATTGCCTCATGAATAGCCAATTGAGCCAGATTTGCAGAGCCAGACTTGCTAGGGTTAAAACTTGGTGTTAGAGCACGCATACATTTTCCTCAGGTAAGCATTTTTTGTAGTTGTATCCTTTGGTGGCAGGTGGAAGATGGCTTGCTCTGGTGGTGTGAGCCCTGGAGTGAGTTGTTTGCACCTGTCCCCCCCCCCCCCCCTCTGGAGTGTTGTGTGTGAGCCAGCCCTGAGCTCTAAAGCTTGGGGTGACCCATGCTTCACTCCTTTCTAATGTGGTGCCCCCAAGTTAATGTGCATGTAGCAGAACGCAATGGACGTTAAGGTAAGTGCCTGTTTTTAATATTGGGAGGCCTGGAGCGGACGGCTCCCCTCAGCGCTGGCCACGCTTGGGGGGGTCACCTGTGCCACCCAGCCTCCCCCTCCGGGGTGCTGCTGTGGTTCCCAGGCGGTGAGAGTGCCTGGGACCCTGCAGTCCCCCGGTTGTATGGGGGCATTGGGAAGCCTCCCCGTGGCGCTCCTGGATAGTGCTAATGTGGCATGAAGTAATTCCCGCAGGGCGACCGCTTTGCGGTATTCGTTTTCTGACCCTGCATAGTTTGGCGTGCGAAAGCAAATGCATATTTGCATGAGCATTGCCTCATGAATAGACAATTGAGCCAGATTTGCAGAGCCAGACTTGCTAGGGTTAAAACTTGGTGTTAGAGCACGCACACATTTCCCTCAGGTAAGCATTTTTTGTAGTTGTATCCTTTGGAGGCAGGTGGAAGATGGCTTGCTCTGGTGGTGTGAGCCCTGGAGTGAGTTGTTTGTACCTGTCCTCCCCCCCTCTGGAGTGTTGTGTGTGAGCCAGCCCTGAGCTCTAAAGCTTGGGGTGACCCATGCTTCACTCCTTTCTCATGTGGTGCCTCCAAGTTAATGCGCATGTAGCAGAACGCAATGGACGTTAAGGTACGTGCCTGTTTTTAATATTGGGAGGCTGGAGCGGACGGCTCCCCTCGGCGCTGGCCACGCTTGGGGGGGTCACCTGCGCCACCCAGCCTCCCCCTCCGGGGTGCTGCTGTGGTTCCCAGGCGGTGAGAGTGCCTGGGACCCTGCAGTCCCCCGGTTGTATGGGGGCATTGGGAAGCCTCCCCGTGGTGCTCCTGGATAGTGCTAATGTGGCATGAACTAATTCCTGCAGGGCGACCGCTTTGCGGTATTCGTTTTTTTGACCCTGCATAGTTTGGCGTGCGGAAGCAAATGCATATTTGCATGAGCATTGCCTCATGAATAGACAATAGAGCCAGATTTGCAGAGCCAGACTTGCTAGGGTTAAAACTTGGTGTTAGAGCATGCATACATTTTCCTCAGGTAAGCATTTTTGGGAGTGTCCTCTTCCTTTGGTGCATACCATACATATTAACACTAAATCACACCGATAATCCAAATAGGAAGAGGTGGGCCCACACTTATTTGTAACCCTCCATTGAAGCACAGCTCTGGCTTACTGCACAGGCACAGTATGGCTGACCACATTTGTGCTTGAAGAGGAGCACAGCCCTGTTCAGATTTTCAACAAACCCTTGTCGGAAATCTTTGGGGGGAGAGGGGGGCCGCAAGCGGCAATGTAGAACACCTTGGTAAGCGTCTACAGGATCCAGAGGTTTCCCTTTTCTTAGGTAATCATTTCCTTTTTGACATGAGTTTCCGCTCAGGTAGTGAAGCAAGTGGTTTTGGTACATGGCACTCACTGCCAGGCAGCGAAACCAGGTGCCCCATAGAAGCAATGTTATGCTATGCTATGCTAAGCGCGTAAGAGTCATAACCCCAAATTACACCTTCCTCTGAGTTGAAATGACTCAGAGAGGGGATAGTATTTAACGCCGCCTGAAGTTTAGTGGAAGCAGGGAGAGTCATTCAGCTCTCCCGACGCCCAACTCACCAATGGTGTACTAACATGTACGTGACAGTAGGTACATTGTTATCAGTGTATTGGTGGTAATGTGGTGACGCACAAGCAGTGGTGATTATCTATTCAGACTATTATCTGAGGCCTCAAGACAACTTTTAAACCGTCAGGTTCCTTTGTCATTACACTTGTAATGCCAACTCCCCCTATGATTTAGTTAAATATGAAGAAAAAGTTTTAATAATTAATGTCTAAATTATACATTTTAAACAGTATTGATCTACTATTATAAACATAATTCATTATAACATACTATGGTTAAAAAAATTATATGTTATCTGTTCCATTACAAGAACCTGTTGCTGCACAGAGTAATGGGGGGTATTGGGTACCTTGCAGCAGCAGCAGCAGCTATACTTGAAGGTCTTTGGTTGCAATATTCACCCTTTCCTCTTCATGCTTGGGCTGTCATGGTGATAATATACAAAGTAAACTCTATTCTGTAAGATGTAGTAGTATAATTTACAAGATGACAATGCATTTAACCACTTCCCAACTGAGGGGTTTTACCCCTTCAGCATCCGAGCAATTTTCTCCTTTCAGCGCTCCTTACATTCATTCGCCTATAACTTTATCATTACTTATCGCAATGAAATGAACTATATCTTGTTTTTTTCGCCACCAATTAGGCTTTCTTTAGGTGGGACATTATGCCAAGAATAATTTTATTCTAAATGTGTTTT